>NC_052066.1:3343374-3503374 GCF_015852505.1 Tachyglossus aculeatus | reverse complement strand
GCATTTGTTATGCGCTTACTATATGCCAGGTACTGTTCTAAGCGCTGGGGTGGGTAATCCTAATACTAATAATCATGGCATTTGTTAAGCGCTTACTATATGCCAGTCACTGTTCTAAGCGCTGGGGTGGGTAATCATAATACTAGTAATCGTGGCATTTGTTAAGCGCTGTGTAGCACAGTACCTGGCACATAATAAGCGCTTCACAAAAGCCATCATTAGCATTATTATCATCTTCACTGTGCCTCAGTTCCCTCATCTGTCAAATGGGGATGAAGACTGTGAGTCCCACGTGGGACAACCCGATGCCCTCCTATCCACCCCGGCGCTTAGGACAGTGCTTGGCACATAGTAAGCACTTAACAAATGCCATCATTATCATTATTATCTTCTGTATGCCTCAGTTCCCTCATCTGTCAAATGGGGATGAAGCCTGTGAGCCCCTCGTGGGACAACCTGCTTACCTCGCATCTCCCCCAGCGCTTAGAACAGTGCTTGGCACATAGTAAGCGCTTCCCAAATACCATCATTACCCTATTACCTTCTGTGTGCCTGAGTTCCCTCACCTGTCAAATGGGGATAAAGTCTGTGAGCCCCCCATGGGACATCCCGATGCCCTCCTATCCTCCTTGGCGCTTAGAACAGTGCTTGGCACGTAGTAAGCGCTTCCCAAATACCATTATTATCATTATTATCTTCACTGTGCCTCAGTTCCCTCATCTGTCAAATGGGGATGAAGACCGTTAGCCCCCCGTGGGACAACCCGCTGACCTCGTATTTCCCTCAGCGCTTAGAACAGTGCTTGGCACATAGTAAGCGCTTGCCAAATACCATCATTATTATTATCTTCACTGTGCCTCAGTTCCCTCATCTGTCAAATGGGGGTGAAGCCCGTGAGCCCCCCGTGGGACAACCCGATGCCCTCGTATCTCCCTCGGCGCTTAGAATAGTGCTTGGCACATAGTAAGCGCTTCCCAAATACCATCATTGTTATTCTATTCTCTGTGCCTCAGTTCCCTCACCTGTCAAATGGAGATGAAGCCTGTGAGCCCCCCGTGGAACAACCCGATGCCCTCCTATCCTCCTCAGCGCTTAGAACAGTGCTTGGCACATAGTAAGTGCTTCCCAAATACCATTATCATTATTATCTTCACTGTGCCTCAGTTCCCTCATCTGTCAAGTGGGGATGAAGACCGTGAGCCCCCCGTGGGGCAGCCCGATGCCCTCGTATCTCCCTCGGCGCTTAGAACAGTGCTTGGCACATAGTAAGCGCTTCGCAAATACCATCATTGTCATCATCATTATTATGAGGAGCAGCTTGGCTCAGTGGAAAGAGCACGGGCTTTGGAGTCGGAGGTCATGGGTTCGAATCCCTGCTCCATCACATGTCTGCTGTGTGACCTTGGGCAAGTCACTTACCTTCTCTGAGCCTCAGTTCCCTCATCTGTAAAATGGGGATGAAGACTGTGAGCCCCCCGTGGGACAACCTGATCACCTGGTATCCCCTTCCAGCGCTTAGAACAGTGCTTCGCACATAGTAGGCGCTTAACAAATGCCATCGTCATTATCATTATTATCTTCACTGTGCCTCATCTGTCAAGGGGGGATGAAGCCTGTGAGTGCCCCGTGGGACAACCTGATCACCTGGTATCCCCTTCCAGCGCTTAGAACAGTGCTTTGCACATAGTAAGCGCTTAACAAATGCCATCGTCATTATCATTATTATCTTCACTGTGCCTTCACTGTGTCAAGGGGGGATGAAGCCTGTGAGTGCCCCGTGGGACAACCTGATCACCTGGTATCCCCTTCCAGCGCTTAGAACAGTGCTTTGCACATAGTAAGCGCTTAACAAATGCCATCATCATCATTATCATTATTATCTTCACTGTGCCTCATCTGTCAAGGGGGGATGAAGCCTGTGAGTGCCCCGTGGGGCAACCTGATCACCTTGTAACCTCCCCAGCGCTTAGTCCAGTGCTCTGCACACAGTGATTGCTCAATAAATACGATTGATTGATTACCTCCTTCCCTTCCCCACAGCACCTGTATATATGCATATATGTTTGTGCATATTTATTACTCTATTTTACTTGTACATACCTATTCTATTTATTTTATTTTGCTAATATGTTCGGTTTTGTCCTCTGTCTCCCCCTTCTAGACTCCCTCACATATCTGCTGTGTGACCTTGGGCAAGTCACTTAACTTCTCTGAGCCTCAGTTACCTCATCTGTAAAATGGGGATTAAGACTGTGAGCCCCACATGGGACAATCTGATCACCTTGTAACCCCCCACCCCAGCGCTTAGAACAGTGCTCTGCACATAGTAAGCGCTTAACAAATGCCATTATTATTATTCTAGACCGTGAGCCCACCGTTGGGTAGGGACTGCCTCGATATGGACTTCCCAAGCGCTTAGTCCAGTGCTCTGCACACAGTAAGCGCTCAATGAATGCGATTGATTGATTGATTAGAACGGTGTATTAGATTAGATTATAATCTAATTATAGATTATAGATCCGTGCATTGATCAGAACATTTATTTATTTATTTATTTTACTTGTACATTTCTATCCTACTTATTTTATTTTGTTGGTATGTTTGGTTCTGTTCTCTGTCTCCCCCTTTTAGACTGTGAGCCCACTGTTGGGTAGGGACTGTCTCTATGTGATGCCAATTTGTACTTCCCAAGCGCTTAGTACAGTGCTCCGCACATAGTAAGCGCTCAATAAATACGATTGATTGATTGATTGATTCGCCAGTGGTCTAGGAGGAGGAGGAGGAGGAGCTCACCTGGCCGTTCTTGCAGAGATCGGCCCACATGCTGGTGCCATCCCCGCCGCGCATGAGGATGTGGTAGGTGAAGAAGTAGGTGCCCCTCAGCTGGCAGCTGAACTTGCCCGTGGCGGGGTCGTACTGGTTGCCCAGGTTGGTGACCACGTCGTCGAACTTGAGCAGCTCGTAGCCCTCGTGGGGGCTCTTCAGCCCCACGTAGAAGGCGATCCGGGGCGGCCCCAGCCCGGCCGTGCCCGCCGGGATGCCCCCTCCCGCCTCGGCCGGCCCCGGTGCCAACCGCGGGCCCGGGAGACCGGGCATCCCCGCCTCGCCCCGCTCCCCCGGGGGGCCCCGAGGGCCCGGGGGGCCCGGCCGCCCGGGAGGGCCCGGGGGACCCCGGAGCCAGAAGGGAGAGGGGGTGCCCGGTGGGGGGAGGATGCCCGGGGCGGTGCCAGGGGGGATGATGCCCGGTGGGCTGCCCTGCGCCGTCCCCGGGGCCAGCTTGGGCGGGCCGCTGGGGCCGTAAGGCTGGCACACCATGCGGCAGGTGCCCAGCATCTCGTAGCGGGCAGCCCCGCGGGTGGCACCCGGCAGGAGCAGCAGGGGCACGGCCACCAGGACGGCCAGCAGCATGGTCAGCGCCGCCCCCGAGGCGCCCAGGCAGGCCCGGGACGGGGACGGGCCGGCCCGGGGGGCAGGGCGACGGGCAGGGGGCTCCGGAGCCCCCCGCTCCCCGGCCGCCCCGGGGGTCGGGGGGCGTCCGAGGCTGCGGCTGGCCGGGGCCGTCTCTCCCGCCGGCCGGCCGGGTGGCCCCCCACTTTCTCCCCGAGACGAGGGGCGGGGGGCGCTGGGTGACGTCAGGCCGGACGGGACGGGGGGAGGGGAAGGTTGGCACCGCCCCTGCTCCCCCCCCCTTGGGTGCCAGGGGCGGACACCCTCTCCACTCCCTTCCTTCCCGTCGCATTTATGGAGCGCTTAACTCTGCGCAGAGCGCTGCTGCTGATGGCATTTGTTAAGCGCTTACTATGTGTTGACACCCTCTACACTCCCTTCCTTCCCGTCGCATTTATGGAGCGCTTAACTCTGTGCAGAGCGCTGCTGATGCTGATGATGGCATTTGTTAAGCGCTTACTATGTGCTTACTGTGTGTTGACACCCTCTACACTCCCTTCCTTCCCGTCGCATTTATGGAGTGCTTAACTCTGTGCAGAGCGCTGCTACTGATGATGATGGCATTTGTTAAGCGCTTACTATGTGCTGACTATGTGCTGACACCCTCTATACTCCCTTCCTTCCCGTCGCATTTATGGAGCGCTTAACTCTGTGCAGAGCGCTGCTACTGATGATGATGGCATTTGTTAAGCGCTTACTATGTGCTGACTATGTGCTGACACCCTCTATACTCCCTTCCTTCCCGTCGCATTTATGGAGCGCTTAACTCTGTGCAGAGCGCTGCTGATGATGGCATTTGTTAAGCGCTTACTATGTGCTATGTGCTGACACCCTCTACACTCCCTTCCTTTCCGTCGCATTTATGGAGCGCTTAACTCTGTGCAGAGCGCTGCTGATGATGGTATTTGTTAAGCGCTTACTATGTGCTGACTATGTGCTGACACCCTCTACACTCCCTTCCTTTCCGTCGCATTTATGGAGCGCTTAACTCTGTGCAGAGCGCTGCTGATGATGGTATTTGTTAAGCGCTTACTATGTGCTGACTATGTGCTGACACCCTCTCCACTCCCTTCCTTTCCGTCGCATTTATGGAGCGCTGAACTCTGTGCAGAGCGCTGCTGATGATGGTATTTGTTAAGCGCTTACTATGTGCTGACTATGTGCTGACACCCTCTCCACTCCCTTCCTTCCCGTCGTATTAATGGAGCGCTTAACTCTGTGCAGAGCGCTGCTGATGCTGATGATGGTATTTGTTAAGCGCTTACTATGTGTTGACACCCTCTACACTCCCTTTCCGTCGCATTTATGGAGCGCTTAAGTCTGTGCAGAGCGCTGCTGATGATGGTATTTGTTAAGCGCTTACTATGTGCTTACTATGCGCTGACACCCTCTACACTCCCTTCCTTTCCGTCGCATTTATGGAGCCTTAACTCTGTGCAGAGCGCTGCTGATGCTGATGATGGCATTTGTTAAGCGCTTACTATGTGCTTACTATGTGTTGACACCCTCTACACTCCCTTCCTTCCCGTCGTATTTATGGAGCGCTTAACTCTGTGCAGAGCGCTGCTGATGCTGATGATGGTACTTGTTAAGCGCTTACTATGTGCTTACTATGCGCTGACACTCTCTACACTCCCTTCACCATCATCAATCGTATTTATTGAGTGCTTATTATGTGCAGAGCACTGTACTAAGCGCTTGGGAAGTACAAACTGGCAACATATAGAGACAGTCCCTACCCAACAGTGGTCTCACAGTCTAAAAAGGGGAGTCAGAGAACAAAACCATACTAACAAAATAAAATAAATAGAATAAAATAGAATAGAATAAAATAAACTCCCTTCCTTTCCGTCGCATTGATGGAGCGCTTAACTGTGTGCAGAGCACTGCTGATGCTGATGATGGCATTTGTTAAGCGCTTACTATGTGCTTACTATGCGCTGACACTCTCTACACTCCCTTCACCATCATCAATCGTATTTATTGAGTGCTTATTATGTGCAGAGCACTGTACTAAGCGCTTGGGAAGTACAAATTGGCAACATATAGAGACAGTCCCTACCCAACAGTGGGCTCACAGTCTAAAAGGGGGAGACAGAGAACAAAACCAAACATACTAACAAAATAAAATAAATAGAATAAAATAGAATAGAATAAAATAAACTCCCTTCCTTTCCGTCGCATTGATGGAGCGCTTAACTGTGTGCAGAGCACTGCTGATGCTGATGATGGCATTTGTTAAGCGCTTACTATGTGCTGACTATGTGCTGACACCCTCTACACTCCCTTCCTTCCCGTCATCATCATCATCATCATCAATCGTATTTATTGAGCGCTTACTATGTGCAGAGCACTGGACTAAGAGCTTGGGAAGTACAAATTGGCAACACATAGAGATAGTCCCTACCCAACAGTGGGCTCACAGTCTAAAAGGGGGAGACAGACTCTATTACCGTCGCATTTATGGAGCGCTTAACTCTGTGCAGAGCGCTGCTGATGCTGAGGATGGCATTTGTTAAGCACTTACTATGTGCTGACTATGTGCTGACACCCTCTCCACTCCCTTCCTTTCCGTCGCATTTATGGAGCACTTAACTCTGTGCAGAGCGCTGCTGATGATGGTATTTGTTAAGCGCTTACTATGTGCTGACTATGTGCTGACACCCTCCACACTCCCTTCCTTCCCGTCGTATTTATGGAGCACTTAACTCTGTGCAGAGCGCTGCTGGTGCTGATGATGGTATTTGTTAAGCGCTTACTATGTGCTTACTATGTGTTGACACCCCCTACACTCCCTTCCTTTCTGTCGCATTTATGGAGGGCTTAACTCTGTGCAGAGCGCTGCTGATGCTGATGATGGTATTTGTTAAGCGCTTACTATGTTCTTACTATGTGTTGACACCCTCTCCACTCCCTTGCTTTCCGTCACATTTATGGAGCGCTTAACTCTGTGCAGAGCGCTGCTGATGCTGATGATAATGATGCTGATTATGATCTTTTAGACTGTGAGCCCACTGTTGGGTAGGGACTGTCTCTATATGTTGCCAATTTGTACTTCCCAAGAACTTAGTACAGTGCTCTGCACATAGTAAGCGCTCAATAAATATGATTGATGATGATGATTATGATGAAGCGCTTACTATGTGCTTACTATGTGCTTACTATGTGTTGACACCCTCTACACTCCCTTCCTTTCTGTCGCATTTATGGAGCGCTTAATTCTGTGCAGAGTGCTGCTGATGCTGATGATGGTATTTGTTAAGCGCTTACTATGTGCTTACTATGTGTTGACACCCTCTACACTCCCTCCCTTTCCGTCACATTTGTGGAGCACTTAACTCTGTGCAGAGTGCTGCTGATGCTGATGATGGTATTTGTTAAGCGCTTACTATGTGCTTACTGTGTGTTGTCAGCCTGTATTTCCCAAGTGCTTAAGAAGTGCTCAATAAATGCGATTGAATGAATGAATGCTAAGCCCTTACTATGTGCTAAACGCTGTTCTGCTGCTGCTGTTGATGATGATGGCATTTGTTAAGCGCTTACTATGTGCTTACTATGTGTTGCCAGCTTGTACTTCCCTAGCGCTTAGTCCAGTGCTCTGCACACAGCAAGCGCTCAATAAATACGATTGAATGAAGGTTAAGCCCTTACTATGTGCCAAATGCTGTTCTGCTGCTGAAGGTATTTGTTAAGCACTTACTATGTGCTTACTATGTGTTGCCAGCCTGTACTTCCCAAGCGCTTAATCCAGTGCTCTATAAATACGATTGAATGAATGAATGAATGTTAAGCCCTTACTATGTGTCAAACGCTGTTCTGCTGCTGAAGGTATTTGTTAAGCACTTACTATGTGCTAAACGCTGTTCCACTGCTTCTGCTGATGATGATGGTATTTGTTAAGCGCTTACTATGTGCTTACTATGTGTTGCCAGCCTGTACTTCCCAAGCGCTTAGGAAGCGCTCAATAAATGCGATTGAATGAATGAATGAATGTTAAGCCCTTACTATGTGCCAAACGCTGTTCTGCTGCTGAAGGTATTTGTTAAGCACTTACTATGTGCTAAACGCTGTTCTGCTGCTGCTGATGATGATGATGGTATTTGTTAAGCACTTACTATGTGCTTACTATGTGTTGCCAGCTTGCACTTCCCAAGCGCTTAGTCCAGTGCTCTGCACACAACAAGCGCTCAATAAATACGATCGAATGAATGAATGAATGTTAAGCCCTTACTATGTGCCAAACGCTGTTCTGCTGCTGAAGGTATTTGTTAAGCACTTACTATGTGCTAAACGCTGTTCTGCTGATGATGATGGTTTTTGTTAAGTGCTTACTATGTGCCAAGCGCTGTTCTACTGCTGATAATAATAATAATAATAATAATAATAATAATAATAATGGCATTTATTAAGCACTTATATGTGCAAAGCACTGATGATGGTATTTGTTAAGCGCTTACTATGTGTTGCCAGCTTCCCAAGCGCTTAGTCCAGTGCTTTGCACACAGTAAGCGCTCAATAAATACGATTGATTGAGGCTCAGAGAAGTTAAGTGACTTGCCCAAGGTCACCCAGCTGACATGCGGTGGAGCCGGGATTCGAACCCACGACCTCTGACTCCAAAGCCCAGGCTCTTTCCATTAAGCCACGCTGCTTCTCTATAAATACAATTGAATGAATGAATTAATGTGCCAAGCGCTGTTCTGCTGCAGCTGATGATGATGATGGTATTTGTACTTCCCAAGCGCTTAGTCCAGTGCTCTGCACACAGTAAGCGCTCAATAAATACGATTGAATGAATGAATGAATGTGCCATGCGTTGTTCTGCTGCTGCTGCTGATAATGGCATTTGTACTTCCCAAGCACTTAGTCCAGTGCTCTGCACACAGTAAGCGCTCAATAAATACGATTGAATGAATGAATGAACGTGCCAAGCGCTGTTCTGCCGCTGCTGCTGCTGATGATGGTATTTGCACTTCCCAAGCACTTAGTCCAGTGCTCTGCACACAGTAAGCGCTCAATAAATACGATTGAATGAATGAATGAATGTGCCAAGCGGTGTTCTGCTGCTGCTGCTGCTGATGATGGTATTTGTACTTCCCAAGCACTTAGTCCAGTGCTCTGCACACAGTAAGCACTCAATAAATACGATTGAATGAATGAACGAATGTGCCAAGCGCTGTTCTGCCGCTGCTGCTGCTGCTGCTGATGGTATTTGTACTTCCCAAGCGCTTAGTCCAGTGCTCTGCACACAGCAAGCGCTCAATAAATACGATTGAATGAATGAATAAATGTGCCAAGCGCTGTTCTGCTGCTGCTGCTGAGGATGATGGTATTTGTACTTCCCAAGCGCTTAGTCCAGTGCTCTGCACACAGTAAGCGCTCAATAAATACGATTGAATGAATGAATGAATGTTAAGCCCTTACTATGTGCCAAAAGCTGTTCTGCTGCTGAAGGTATTTGTTAAGCACTTACTATGTGCTAAACGCTGTTCTGCTGATGATTTTATTTGTTAAGCGCTTACTATGTGCCAAGCGCCGTTCTGCTGCTGTTAATAATAATAATAATGGCATTTATTAAGTGCTTACTATGTGCAAAGCACTTTTTTAAGCTCTGGGGAGGTTACAAGGTGATCAGGTTGTCCCACGTGGGGCTCACAGTCTTCATCCCCATTTTACAGATGAGGGAACTGAGGCCCAGAGAACTGCAGTGACTTGCCCAAAGTCACACAGCTGACAAGTGGCAGAGCTGGGATTTGAACCCATGATCTCTGACTCCAAAGCCTGGGCTCTTTCCACTGAGCCACGCTGATAATGATAGTATTTGTTAAGTGCCTACTATGTGCCAAGCGCTGTTCTGCTGCTACTGCTGATGATGATGGTATTTGTACTTCCCAAGCGCTTAGTCCAGTGCTCTGCACACCGTAAGCTCTCAATAAATACGATTGAATGAATGAATGAATGTTAAGTGCTTACTATGTGCCAAACGCTGTTCTGCTGCTGATGGTATTTGTTAAGCACTTCCTATGTGCCAAGCGCTGTTCTGCTGCTGCTGCTGATGATGATGATGGTATTTGTTAGGCACCTACTATGTGCCAAGCGCTGTTCTGTTGCTGCTGCTGATGATGATGATGATGATGGCATTTGTAATAATAATGATGATATTTGTTAAGCGCTTCCTATGTGCAAAGCACTGTTCTAAGCGCTGGGGGGATACAAGGTGATCAGGTTGTCCCACGGGGGGCTCACAGTCTTAATCCCCATTTGACAGATGAGGGAACTGAGGCACAGAGAAGTGAAGTGACTTGCTCAAAGTCACACAGCTGACAAGAGGCGGAGCCGGAATTTGAACCCATGATCTCTGACTCCAAAGCCCGTGCTCTTTCCACTGAGCCACGCTGATGATGATAGTATTTGTTAAGCGCTTCCTATGTATATATGTTTGTACGTATTTATTACTCTATTTTATTTGTACATGTTTATTCTATTTATTTTATTTTGTTAATATGTTTTGTTTTGTTCTCTGTCTCCCCCTTCTAGACTGTGAGCCCACTGTTGGGTAGGGACCGTCTCTATATGTTGCCAACTTGTACTTCCCAAGCGCTTAGTACAGTGCTCTGCACACAGTAAGCGCTCAATAAATACGATTGAATGAATGAATGTGCCAAGTGCTATTCTGCTGCTGCTGCTGATGATGATAGTATTTGTTAAGCACTTACTATGTGCCAAGCGCTGTTCTGCTGCTGAAGGTATTTAATGCTTACTACGTGCCAAGCGCTGTTCTGCTGCTGCTAATGATGGTATTTGTTAAGCGCTTACTATGTGCCAAGCGCTGTTCTAAGCGCTGGGGTAGATACAAGGTGATCAGGTTGTCCCCCGTGGAGCTTACAGTCTTCATCCCCATTCTACTGCAAGATACAGAGAAGCAGCGTGGCTCAGTGGAAAGAGCCCAGGCTTGGGAGTTAGAGGTCATGGGTTCAAATCCCAGCTCTGCCACTTGTCAGCTGTGTGACTTTGGACAAATCACTTCACTTCTCTGGGCCTCAGTTCCCTCATCTGTAAAATGGGGACCAAGACTGTGAGCCCCACGTGGGGCAACTTAAAAACCTTGTATCTACCCCAGTGCTTGGCACATAGTAAGCATATAATAAATACCATCATTATTATATAGCAATAAAGAGGGAAAATCCCTACCCACTACGGGCTTAATAATTATTGTTATTACTATTATGGTACTTGTTAAGCGCTTATTATGTGCTAAGCACTGAAGTGGACACAAGGTCATCATGTTGCCCATGTGTGGCTCACAGTCTTCATCCCCATTCTACTGCATGATACAGCAATAGAGAGGGACAAACCCTGCCCGCAACGGGCTTAATAATAATAATTATTATTATTATTATTTTGCTATTTGTTAAGCACTTACTATGTAGCAAGCTCTGTTCTGAGCGTTGGGGTGGATACAAAGGTCATCAGGTTGTCCCACGTAGGGCTCACAGTCTTTATTCCCATTTTAATGGACGATACAGCAATAAAGAGAGAGAGACAATCCCTTTCTGCAATGGGCTTAATAATAATGATGGTATTTGTTAAGTACTTACTATGTGCTAAGAACTGTTCTAAGCACTGAGGTGGTTAAAAGGTGATCAGGTTGTCCCATGTAGGGCTCACAGTCTTAATCCCCATTTTACTGGACGACAAAGCAATAAAGAGTGACAACCTGTGCCTACTGTGGCCTTACAGTCCGATTTGCTTATAATTATAATAATAATTATGGTATTTGTTAAGGGCTTACTATGTGTCAGGCACTGTCCTAAGCGCTGGGATAGATACAAGATAATTGGGTTGGACACAGTCCCTGTCCCACAAAGGGCTCACTGTCTTAATCCCCGTTTTACAGATGAGGGAACAGAGGCCCAGAGAAGTGAAGTGACTTGTCCAAGATCACACAGCAGACAAGTGGCGGATCCGGGAATATCAATCAATCAATCAATCGTATTTATTGAGCGCTTACTATGTGCAGAGCACTGTACTAAGCGCTTGGGAAGTACAAATTGGCATCACATAGAGACAGTCCCTACCCAACAGTGGGCTCACAGTCTAAAAGGGGGAGACAGAGAACAGAACCAAACATACCAACAAAATAAAATAAGTAGGATAGAAATGTACAAGTAAAATAAATAAATAAATAAATAAATAGAGTAATAAATATGTACAACCATATATACATATATACAGGTGCTGTGGGGAAGGGAAGGAGGTAAGACGGGGGGATGGAGAGGGGGACAAGGGGGAGAGGAAAGAAGGGGCTCAGTCTGGGAAGGCCTCCTGGAGGAGGTGAGCTCTCAGCAGGGCCTTGAAGGGAGGAAGAGAGCTAGCTTGGCGGATGGGCAGAGGGATTGGGGGCATTCCAGGCCCGGGGGATGACGTGGGCCGGGGGTCGATGGCGGGACAGGCGAGAGCGAGGTACAGTGAGGAGATTAGTGGTGGAGGAGCGGAGGGTGCGGGCTGGGCTGGAGAAGGACAGAAGGGAGGTGAGGTAGGAGGGGGCGAGGTGATGGACAGCCTGGAAGCCCAGGGTGAGGAGTTTCTGCTTGATGTGCAGATTGATCGGTAGCCATTGGAGGTTTTTGAGGAGGGGAGTAATATGTCCAGAGCGTTTCTGGACAAAGATAATCCGGGCAGCAGCATGAAGCATGGATAGAACCCAAGACCTTCCGACTCCCAGGCCGTACCAGGCCATGGCTCGTCTTCTAGCCACTACGCCGTGCTGCTTAATCAGGTTGTCCCTCTTGGGGTTCACAGTCTTCATCCCCATTTTCCAGGTGAGAGAACAGAGGCCCAGAGGAGTGAAGTGACTTACCCAAGGTCACACAGCAGACCAGTGGCGGAGCTGGGATTTGAACCCACGACCTCTGACTCCCAAGCCCGGGCTCTTTCTACTATGAGAAGCAGCGTGGCTCAATGGAAAGAGCCCGGGCTTAGGAGTCAGAGGTCATGGATTCGAATTCCAGCTCTGCCACATGTCTGCTGTGTGACCTTGGGCAAGTCACTTCACTTCTCGGAGCCTCAGTTACCTCATCTGTAAAATGGGGATGAAGACTGTGAGCCCCACGTGGGGCAACCTGATCACCTTGTATCCCCCCCAGCGCTTAGAACAGTGCTTTGCACATAGTAAGCGCTTAACAAATGCCATTGTTATTATTATTAATATTATTTAACTTCTCTGTGCCTCAGTTCCCTCATCTGTAAAATGGGGATTAAGACTGAGCCTGGCGTGGAACAACCTGATTGCTTTGTAACCTCCCCAGCGCTTAGAACAGTAGTAAGCGCTTAATAAATGCCACCATTATTATGTAGAGAAGCAGCTTGGCTCAATGGAAAGAGCCCAGGCTTGGGAGTCAGAGGCCATGGATACAAATCCCTGCTTCACCACTTGTCAGCTGTGTGACTTTGGGCAAGTTACTTAACTTCTCTGTGCCTCAGTTCCCTCATCTGTAAAATAGGGATTAAGACTGTGAGCCCCACATTCATTCATTCATTCATTCAATCGTATTTATTGAGCGCTTACTGTGTGCAGAGCACTGTACTAAGTGCTTGGTAAGTACGAGTTGGCAACATATAGAGACGGTCCCTACCCAACAGCGGGCTCACAGTCTAGGTCTAGGCTCACAGGTTGTCCCACGTGGGACAACCTGATCACCCTTGTATCCTCCCCAGTGCTTAGAACAGTGCTTTGCACATAGTAAGCGCTTAACAAATGCCATCATTATCATTATTATTATTATTATTGTATAGTACTTCCCCAAGCGCTTAGTACGGTGTTCTGCACACAGTAAGCCCTCAATAAATAGGATTGAATAGATGAATGAATGGAGGGGGGCTCGATAAATTCACTGTAGGCAAGGAACGTGTCTGTTTATTGTTGCATTGTCCCCTCCCAAGCGCTCAGTACAGTGTTCCGCACACAATAAGCCCTCAATAAATACGATTGAATGTATGACTAAAGGGATAAAAGGACCAGCGTCTCCACGACGAAGCTCCACTTTTCCTCATCTCCCACTCCCTTCTGCATCATACTTCATTTGCTCTTGCCCTCTCCCAGCACTTATGTATCAATCAATCAATCAATCAATCGTATTTTATTGAGCACTTACTGTGTGCAGAGCACTGTACTAAGCGCTTGGGAAGTACAAGTTGGCAACATATAGAGACAGTCCCTACACAACAGTGGGCTCACAGTCTAGAAGATCTGTCGTTTTATTTATTTGTATTGATGTCTGTCTCCCCATCTATTCATTCATTTAGTCGCATTTATTGAGCGCTTACTGTGTGCAGAGCACTGTACTAAGTGCTAGGAAAGAACAATTCAGTAATAAAGAGAGACATTCCCTGCCCACACCGGGTTTACAGTCTAGGTGGAGGGAGACAGACATCAAAACAAGTAAAGAGGCATCAATAGAAATAAATAAAATGACAGATTATATATATACATATATAGATATAGCTATAGATATCTACATATATCAATCAATCAATCAATAAATCGTATTTATTGAGCGCTTACTGTGTGCAGAGCACTGTACTAAGCGCTTGGGAAGTACAAGTTGGCAACATATAGAGACGGTCCCTACCCAACAGTGGGCTCACAGTCTAGAAGGGGGAAGCAGAGAGAGAAGCAGCATGGCTCAGTGGACAGAGCACGGGCTTGGGAGTCACAGATCATGGGTTCGAATCCCGGCTCTGCCAACTGTCAGCTGGGTGACTTTGGGCAAGTCACTTTACTTCTCTGGGCCTCAGTTCCCTCATCTGTAAAATGGGGGATGAAGACTGTGAGCCTCCCGTGGGACCACCTGATCACCTTGTATCCTCCCCAGCTCTTAGGACAGGGCTTTGCACATAGTAAGCGCTTAACAAATGCCATTATTATTATTATTATATACACAGTCTAGAGTACATATATATATATGGGCTTACAGTCTATAGGACAACCTGGTCACCTTGTAACCTCCCCAGCGCTTAGAAGAGTACTTTGCACATAGTAATCTCTTAATAAATGCTATTATTATTATTATTGTTATTATTATTATTATTATTATTAATGAATGACGGTCCCGGTCCCGACGTTTGACGGTGGAAGGCGCTTCCTGCTCCCCCTTGTGGCCATAAGAGGTGTGACAGCCTCGTCTCTCCCACAGTCCCCCCCCCATTCATTCATTCAATCGTATTTATTGAGCGCTTACTGTGTGCAGAGCACTGTACTAAGCGCTTGGGAAGTACAAGTTGGCAACATATAGAGACGGTCCCTACCCAACAGCGGGCTCACAGTCTAGAAGGGGGAGACAGACAATAAAACAAAACATGTAAACAGGTGTCAAAGTCGTCAGAACAAATAGAATTAAAGCTCTATGCACATCATTAACAAAATAAATAGAATAGTGAATATGTACAAGTAAAATAAATAGAGTAATAAATCTGTACAAATATATATACAAGTGCTGTGGGGAAGAGAAGGAGGTAGGGTGGGGGGAATGAGGAGGAGGAGAGGTAAAAGGGGGTTCAGTCTGGGATTGAGACTGTGAGCCCCATGTGGGACGGGGACTGTGTCCAACCCTGTTGGGTAGGGACCGTCTCTATATGTTGCCAACTTGTACTTCCCAAGTGCTTGGTACAGTGCTCTGCACACAGTAAGCGCTCAATAAATATGATTGAATGAACCCGATTTGCTCGTGTCCACCCCACTGCTCAGTACAGTGCCTGGCACATAGTAAGCCCTTAACAAATACCACAGTTATTATTATTAGCAGCATGGCTCAGTGGAAAGAGCCCGGGCTTTGGAGTCAGAGGTCATGAGTTCAAATCCTGGCTCCGCCACTTTCATTCATTCATTCAATCGTATTTATTGAGCGCTTACTGTGTGCAGAGTACTGTACTAAGCACTTGGGAAGTACAAGTTAGCAACATATAGAGACAGTCCCTACCCAACAATGGGCTCACAGTCTAGAAGGGGGAGACAGGCAAAACAAAGCATATTAATAAAATAAAATAAATAGAATAGTAAATATGTACAAGTAAAATAAATAGGGTATTAAATCTGTACAAACATATATACAGGTGCCGTGGGGAGAGGAAGGAGGTAGGGCGGAGTGGATGGGGAGGGGGAGAGGAAGGAGGGGGCTCAGCGTGGGAAGGCCTCCTGGAGGAGGTGAGCTCTCAGTAGGGCTTTGAAGGGAGGAAGAGAGCTAGCTTGGCAGATGTGCGGAGGGAGGGAATTCCGGGCCACGGGGAGGATGTGGTCGATGGCGGGGTGGGTGAGAACGAGGCCCAGTGAGGAGGTTAGAGGCAGAGGAGCGGAGGGTGCGGGCTGGGTTGGAGAAGGAAAGAAGGTAGGTGAGGTAGGAGGGGGCGAGGGGATGGACAGCCTTGAAGCCCAGGGTGAGGAGTTTCTGCCGGATGCGTAGGTTGATTGGTAGCATTTCTGGACAAAGACGATCCAGGCAGCAGCGTGAAGTATAGATTGAAGTGGGGAGAGACAGGAGGATGGGAGATCAGAGAGGAGGCCGATGCAGTCATCCAGTCGGGATGGGATGAGAGATTGAACGAGCAGGGTAGCGGTTTGGATGGAGAGGAAAGGCCGGATCTTGGCGATGTTGCAGAGGTGAGACCAGCAGGTTTTGGTGACGGATTGGATGTGAGGGGTGAACTAGAGAGAGGAGTCAAGGGTGACACCAAGGTTGCGGGCTCGTGAGACGGGAAGGATGGTAGTGCCGTCAACAGTGACGGGAAAGTCAGGGAGAGGGCAGGGTTTGGGAGGGAAGATAAGGAGTTCAGTCTTGGACATATTGAATTTTAGTTGGCAGGCAGACATCCAGATGGAGATGTCTTGAAGGCAGGAGGAGATGCGAGCCTGGAGGGAGGGAGAGAGAGCAGGGGCAGAGATGTAGATTTGGGTGTCATCAGCATAGAGATGATAGCTGAAGCCGTGGGAGTGAATGAGTTCAGCAAGGGAGTAGGTGTAGATAGAGAACAGAAGGGGACCAAGAACTGATCCTTGAGGAACCCTACAGTAAGGGGATGGGAGGGGGAGGAGGAGCCCGCAAAAGAGACTGAGAATGAATGGCCGGAGAGATAAGAGGAGAACCAGGAGAGGATGGAGTCTGTGAAGCCAAGGTTAGATAGCGTGTTGAGGAGAAGGGGGTGGGCCACCGTGTCGAAGGCAGCAGAGAGGTCGAGGAGGATTAGGATAGAGTAGGAGCCATTGGATTTGGCAAGCAGGAGGTCATCGGTGACCTTTGAGAGGGCAGTTTCTGTGGAATGTAGGGGACGGAAGCCAGATTGGAGGGGGTCGAGGAGAGAGTTGGCATTGAGGAATTCGAGGGAGCGCGTGTAGATGACTCGTTCAAGGAGTTTCGAAAGGAATAGTAAGAGGGAGAACTAGAAGGGGAGGTGGGGTCAAGAGAGGGTTGTCAGCTGTGTTACTTTGGGCAAGTCACTTCACTTCTCTGGGCCTCAGTTCCCTCATCTGTAAAATGGGGATGAAGACTGTGAGCCCCACATGGGACAACCTGATCGCCTTGTAACCTCCCCAGTGCTTTGAACACTGCTTTGCACATAGTAAGCGCTTAATAAATGTTATTATTATTATTATTAGTTGGTACTGGAACCCAGGTGTTCTGACTCCCAAGCCCAAGCTCTGTCCACTAAGCCAAGCTGCTCCCTTTCTCAGCGGTCTGAGGTCGCTTCTTTGCCCTTTGGGCTTCCGAGAAGTAAGAGAACAATCCGTATCTCTAGATCACGGCCCCAGGGCACCCAGGGATGGCTGGAATTCATGCTCTGCACAAAGAAGTTACCCAGTACAGTGCTCTGTGAGCAATCCAAACCCTATGCAGTGCTCTGCACAAAGAAGGTAATAATAATAATGTTGGTATTTGTCTAAGTGCTTACTATGTGCCAAGCACTGTTCTAAGCACTGGGGGAGATACAAGGTCATCAGGTTGTCCCACGTGGGGCTCAGAGTCTTCATCCCCATTTTACAGATGAGGGAACTGAGGCACGGAGAAGTTAAGTGGCTTGCCCAAGGTCACCCAGCAGACAAGTGGCAGAACCAGGATTAGAACCCACGACCTCTGACTCCCAAGCCCGGCCTCTTTCCTCTAAGCCACGCTGCTTCTCACAAAAGAGGTGCCCAGGACAGTGTTCATCATCATCATTAATCGTATTTATTGAGCGCTTACTATGTGCAGAGCACTGTACTAAGCCCTTGGGAAGTACAAATTGGCAACATATAGAGACAGTCCCTACCCAACAGTGGGCTCACAGTCTCACAGTGTTCGATTCATAGCTCCTTAACTTAACTGTGAGAAGCAGCATGGCTTAGTGGAAAGAGGCCGGGTTTGGGAGCCAGAGGTTGTGGGTTCTAATCCCGGCTTCACCACCTGTCAGCTGTGTGACTTTGGGTGAGTCGTTTTACTTCTCTGTGCCTCAGTGACCTCATCTGTAAAATGGGGATTAAGATTGTGAGTCCCACGTGGGGCAACCTGATTACTTATAGAAGCAGCGTGGCTCAACGGAAAGAGCACGGGCTTTGAAGTCAGAGGTCATGGGTTCGAATCCCAGCTCTGCCACATGTCTGCTGTGTGACCTTGGGCAAGTCACTTAACTTCTCTGAGCCTCAGTTACATCATCTGTAAAGTGGGGATTACGACTGTGAGCCTCACGTGGGACAACCTGATCACCTTGTATCCCCCTCAATGCTTAGAACGGTGCTTTGCACATAGTAAGCACTTAACAAATGCCATCATTATTATTATTATTACTCCAGAACGTAGAACAGTGCTTGGTACATAGTAAGCACTTAACAAATACCATCATTATGATTATTATTGTTATTATTAATTCTATTCCAATCTGTCTTCCCTCTAGACTGTAAGCCCGTTGTGGGCAGGGAATGTGTCTGTTTATTGCTGTAGTGTCCTCTCCCCAGAATTTAGTACAGTGCTCTGCACACAGTAAGCTCTCAATAAATGTGATTGAATGAATGAATGAATAATGATGGCATTTGTTAAGTGCTTACTATGTGTGAAGCACTGTTCTAAGTGCTGGGGGGATACAAGGCGATCTGTTTGTTCCACGTGGGGCTCACAGTCTTCATCCTCATTTTACAGATGAGATAACTGAGACCCAGCCCCACACTTGACTCCTCTAATGCCAACCTGCTTGTCATATCTCTATATGCTGCCAACTTGTCCTTCCCAAGTGCTTAGTCCAGTGCTCTGCACACTGTAAGTGCTCAATAAATACGAATGAATGAATGAATGAATGAATGAACAGTGCTTTGCACATAGTAAGCACTTAAAAAATACCATTATTATTGTTATTATTATTATTATTATTATTATTATTATTATTTATTGAGTGCTTACTGTGTGTTGAGAAGCATGTGGCTTAGTGGAAAGAGCCCAGGCTTGGGAGTCAGAGGTCGTGGGTTCTAATCCCGGCTCCACCACCTGTCACCTGGGTGACTGTGGGCGAGTCTCTTCACTCTCTGTGCCTCAGTTCCCTCATCTGGAAAATGGGGATTAAGACTGTGAGCCCAATGTGGGACAACCTGATTACCTTGTATCTCCCCCAGTGCTTGCTTGACACATAGTAAGCGCTTAACAAATACCATCGTTGTGGTGCAGAGCACTGTACTAAGCTCTTGGGAGAATTCATTCATTCATTCATTCATTCAATCGTATTTATTGAGCACTTACTGTGTGCAGAGAACTGTACTAAGCGCTTGGGAAGGACAAGTTGGCAACATAGAGAGACGGTCCCTACCCAACAGTGGGCTCACAGTCTAGAAGAGTGGAGACAGAGAACAAAACAAAACATATTAACAAAATAAAATAAATAGAATAAATATGTAAACAACCTGATTGCCTTATATATTATATTATTATATATATTATGTATATATTATGTATAATATATATATATATTCAACAGAGTTGGTAGGCATGTTCCCTGTAAACAAGGAGCTGACAGTCTAGAGGGGGAGACAACTATTAATGTAAATAATTGTAATAATCGATAATTGTGGTACTTGTTAAATGCTTACTATGTGCCAGGAACTTTACTAGAGAAGCAGTGTGGCTCAGTGGAAAGAGCACGGGCTTTGGAGTCAGAGGTCATGGGTTCAAATCTCTGCTCCGCCAATTGCCAGCCGTGTGACCTTGGGCAAGTCACTTAACTTCTCTGGGCCTCAGTTTCCTCATCTGTAAAATGGGGATTAAGACTGTGAGCCCCCCTTGGGACAACCTGATCACCTTGTAACCTCCCCTGTGCTTAGAACAGTGCTTTGCACATAGTAAGCACTTAATAGATGCCATCATTATTATTATTATTACTAAGCGCTGGGGTAGATTCAAGGTAATCAGGTTGCTCCATGAATGTTCCAGGTTGTTCACAGTCTTCATTCCCACTTTTCAGTTGAGGGAACTGAGGCCCAGAGAAGTGAAGTGACTTCGCCAAGGTCACACAGCAGACAAGTGGCAGGGCTGGGATTAGAACCCAGGTCCTTGTGAGTCATTCATTCCATTCATTCATTCCGTCGTATTTATTGAGCGCTCACTGTGTGCAGAGCACTGTACTAAGCGCTTGGGAAGTCCAAGTTGGCAACATATAGAGACGGTCCCTACCCAACAGCGGGCTCACAGTCTAGAAGGGAGTCCCACCCTTACTAGGCTGTGTTGCTTCTCTAAATTCTGAATATGGACATAAGAGCCGTGTGGCTGAGGGAGGGGTGAATGAAGGGTGCAAATAATAATGATAATAATGGCATTTACTAAGCGCTTACTATGTGCAAAGCACTGTTCTAAGTGCTGATCCAAGTACTAAGGGGACACTGAAGGGAGAGAGAAGAAGAATTGAGGGCTTAGTCAGGGAAGGGCTCTTGGAGGCGGTGAGCCTTCAATAAATTTCCGTTGATTTCTCATCGGAGCCTTCTTTGCCTGAGATCAAACTCTTCATCATCAATCGTATTTATTGAGCGCTTACTGTGTGCAGAGCACTGTACTAAACGCTTGGGAAGTACAATTTGGCAACATATAGAGACAGTCCCTATCCAACAGTGGGCTCACAGTCTAAAACTCTTTTCACCCCATTCTGAGCTGCAGAAAGGAGTCTGGAAAGAAACCCGCCAATTCCCTCCATCCCTTAGAACCGATAAACAGCCTTATCTCTCCCTCAGCCTCAGTATGCTCTGCATATGATAAATGCTCAGTAAAGTGCTCTGCATGCACTAGATTCATTCATTCATTCAATCGTATTTATTGAGCGCTTACTGTGTGCAGAGCACTGTACTAAGCGCTTGGGAAGTGCAAGTCGGCAACATACAGGGCTGGTCCCTACCCAACAACGGGCTCACAGTCTAGAAGGGGGAGACAGATAATAAAACAAAACATTCGCTCATTCATTCAATCGTATTTATTGAGCGCTTACTGTGTGCAGAGCACTGTACTAAGCGCTTGGGAAGTCCAAGTCGGCAACATACAGAGCTGGTCCCTACCCAACAACGGGCTCACAGTCTAGAAGGGGGAGACAGAGAACAAAACAAAACATTCATTCATTCATTCAATCGTATTTATTGAGCGCTTACTGTGTGCAGTAAGCGCTTCTCCTTCTCCTTCTCCTCAACACGCTATCTGACCTTGGCTTCACAGACTCCGTCCTCTCCTGGTTCTCCTCTTGTCTCTCCGGTCGTTCATTCTCAGTCTCTTTTGCAGGCTCCTCCTCCCCCTCCCGTCCTCTTACTGTGGGGGTTCCCCAAGGTTCAGTGCTTGGTCCCCTTCTGTTCTCGATCTACACACACTCCCTTGGTGACCTCATTCGCTCCCACGGCTTCAACTATCATCTCTCCGCTGATGACACCCAGATCTCCAGCTCTGCCCCTGCTCTCTCCCCCTCCCTCCAGGCTCGTATCTCCTCCTGCCTTCAGGACATCTCCATCTGGATGTCTGCCCGCCACCTAAAGCTCAACATGTCGAAGACTGAGCTCCTCGTCTTCCCTCCCAAACCCTGCCCTCTCCCTGACTTTCCCATCTCTGTTGACGGCACTACCATCCTTCCCGTCTCACAGGCCCGCAACCTTGGTGTCATCCTCGACTCCGCTCTCTCATTCACCCCTCACATCCAAGCCGTCACCAAAACCTGCCGGTCTCAGCTCTGCAACATTGCCAAGCTCCGCCCTTTCCTCTCCATCCCAACCGCTACCCTGCTCATTCAAGCTCTCACCCTATCCCGTCTGGACTACTGCATCAGCCTTCTCTCTGATCTCCCATTCCCGTGTCTCTCCCCACTTCAATCCATACTTCATGCTGCTGCCTGGATCGTCTTTGTCCAGAAACGCTCTGGGCATGTTACTCCCCTCCTCAAAAATCTCCGGTGGCTACCAATCAATCTGCGCATCAGGCAGAAACTCCTCACCCTGGGCTTCAAGGCCGTCCATCCCCTGGCCCCCTCCTCCCTCACCTCCCTTCTCTCCTTCTCCAGCCCAGTCCGCACCCTCCGCTCCTCCACCGCTGATCTCCTCACCGTACCTCGCTCTCGCCTGTCCCGCCATCGACCCCCGGCCCACGTCATCCCCCGGGCCTGGAATGCCCCCAATCCCTCTGCCCATCCGCCAAGCTAGCTCTTTTCCTCCCTTCAAGGCCCTGCTGAGAGCTCACCTCCTCCAGGAGGCCTTCCCAGACTGAGCCCCTTCCTTCCTCTCCCCCTCGCCCCCCTCTCCATCCTCCCCATTTTACCTCCTTCCCTTCCCCACATCACCTGTATATATGTATATATGTTTGTACATATTTATTACTCTATTTATTTATTTATTTATTTATTTATTTATTTTACTTGTGCATATCTATTCTATTTATTTTATTTTGTTAATATGTTTGGTTTTGTTCTCTGTCTCCCCCTTTTAGACTGTGAGCCCACTGTTGGGTAGGGACTGTCTCTATATGTTGCCAATTTGTACTTCCCAAGCGCTTAGTACAGTGCTCTGCACATAGTAAGCGCTCAATAAATACGATTGATGATGATGATGATGACTAAGCGCTTGGGAAGTACAAGTCGGCAACACATAGAGACGGTCCCTACCCAACAGTGATCAGGAGAGTGCTCTGCACAAAGGAAGCAGTGTGGCCTAGTGATGATGATGGCATTTGTTAAGCTCTTACTATGTGCCAAGCACTGTCTACAAGTTTTTTTTGTCTGTCTCCCCCTTCTAGACTGTGAGCCCATTATTGGGTAGGGACCATCTCTATATGTTGCCAACTTGTACTTCCCAAGCGCTTAATACAGTGCTCTGCATACAGTGAGTGCTCAATAAATACTATTAATGAATGAATGTTCTAAGCACTGGAGTAGTAGATACAAGGTGATCAGGTTGTCCCACGTGCCGCTCACAGTCTTCATCCCCATTTTACAGATGAGGGAATTGAGGCCCAGAGAAGTGAAGTGACTGGCCCAAAGTCACACAGCTGACAAGCGGCGGAGTGTGGATTCGAACCCATGACCTCTGACTCCCAAGCCCTTGCTCTCTCCACTAAGCCACGTTGCTTCTCTAGAGTCGGAGCCTGGGAGGCGGAGGGAGCTGGGTTCTAATCCCGGTTCTGCCAGCTCTCTGCCGTGTGACTTTGGGCAAATCACTCCACTTCTCTGGGCCTCGGTTTCTTCATCTGTAAAGAATTCACTCCCTATTCTCCCTCCTTTCATTCATTCAATCGTATTTATTGAGCACTTACTGTGTGCAGAGCTGTGAGCCCCAATCTATGATGCATCTACCCCAGTGCTTAGTAATAATAATCAATCAATCGTATTTATTGAGCGCTTACTGTGTGCAGAGCACTGATAGCATTTATTAAGCATTTACTATGTGCAAAACACTGTTCTAAGCGTGGGGGAGGTTACAAGGTGATCAGGTTGTCCCACGGGGGGGCTCACGGTCTTAATCCCCATTTTACAGATGAGGTAACTGAGGCCCAGAGAAGTTGTGACTTGCCCAAAATCACCCAGCTGACAATTGGCGGAGCTGGGATTTGAACCAATGACCTATGACTCCAAAGTCCGTGCTCTTTCCACTGAGCCACGCTGCTTCTTCAGCGTGTACAGTGCTGGATACATGGTAAGTGCGTAACAAATATCATAAAAGAGTGGGACGGGGAGAATAATAATAGTTTGCCAACTGGTACTTCCCTAGCGCTTAGTACAGTGCTCTGCACACAGTAAGCGCTCAATAAATACGATTGAATGAATAAGGCATTTGTTAAACATTTACTATGCGCCAGCCACTGTTTTAAGCACTGGGGTAGATACAAGCTAATCAAGTTGGACACAGTCTCTGTCCCACCCGGGGCTCACATTCTCAATCCCCATTTTACAGATGAGGGCACTGAGGCCCAGAGAAGGGAAGTGACTTGCCCAAGGTCACACAGCAGATACGTGGCGGAGCCGGGATTAGAACCCAGGCCTGGGATCTATCGACTAGGCCACCCTGCTCACCCCTAGGCCCGTGTCCGCACCTGCAAAGTGATCCAGAGAAACAATGTGTCTGCTTATTGTTATATTGTGTTCTTCCGAGCGCTTAGTACAGTGCTCTGCACACAGTAGGCGCTCAATAAATATGACTGAGTGAAGAAGTGAATGAATGCCCCACAGAAAAATCCCGATAACAAGGCAGTCAGTATTTGCGGAGAGTGGAAGGGGGAGAATCACCCTGGGAATTGTATGACCTTAGAAGTGGATGGAGCCCGAGCCTGAGGATCAGAAGATCCTGGGTTCGAATCCTGACTCTGCCATTCTTCTGCTTTGTGACCTTGGGCAAGTCACTTCACTTCTCTGGGCCTCCCTCATTCATTCATTCATTCAATCGTATTTATTAAGCGCTTACTGTGTGCAAAGCACTGTACTGAATGCTTGGGAAGCCCAAGTTAGCAACATACAGAGACAGTCCCTACCCAAAAATGGGCTCACGGTCTAGAAGGGGGAAACGGACAACAAAACAAAACATGTGGACAGGTGTCAAGTCAGAATAAATAGAATTACTGTGAGCCCGCTGTTGGGTAGGGACCTTCTCTCTATATTTTTTTTTTTTTTGGTATTTGTTAAGCGCTTACTATGTGCAAAGCACTGTTCTAAGCGCTGGGGTAGATACAAGATAATCAGGTTGTCCCACGAGGGGCTCACAGTCTTCATCCCCATTTTACAGATGAGGGAACTGAGGGCCCAGAGAAGTGAAGTGACTTGCCCAAAGTCACACAGCTGACAAATGGTGGAGCCGGGATTTGAACCCACGGCCTCTGACTCCAAAGCCCGTGCTCTTTCCACTGAGCCACGCTGCTTCCCAACTTGTACTTCCCAAGTGCTTAGTACAGTGCTCTGCATTCATTCATTCATTCAATCGTATTTATTGAGCGCTTACTGTGTGCAGAGCACTGTACTAAGCGCTTGGGAAGTACAAGTTGGCAACATAGGCACAGTAAGTGCTCAATAAATACGATTCCCCCTCGTCCCCCTCTCCATCCCCCCATCTTACCTCCTTCCCTTCCCCACAGCACCTATATATATATGTGTACATATGTTTGTACATATTTATTACTCTATTTATTTATTTATTTATTTAACTTGTACATATCTATTCTATTTATTTTATTTTGTTAGTAAGTTTGGTTTTGTTCTCTGTCTCCCCCTTTTAGACTGTGAGCCCACTGTTGGGTAGGGACTGTCTCTATATGTTGCCAACTTGGACTTCCCAAGTGCTTAGTACAGTGCTCTGTACACAGTAAGCGCTCAATAAATACGATTGATTGATTGATTGATTGAAGCCCAAGTTAGCATCATAGAGAGACGGTCCCTACCCAACAACGGGCTCACAGTCTAGAAGGGGGAGACAGACAACAAAACAAAACATGTGGACAGGTGTCAAATCAGAATAAATAGAATTACTGTGAGCCTGCTGTTGGGTAGGGACCGTCTCTATATGTTGCCAACCTGTACTTCCCAAGCGCTTAGTACAGTGCTCTGCATTCATTCATTCAATCATATTTATTGAGCGCTTACTGTGTGCAGAGCACTGTACTAAGCACTTGGGAAGTACAAGTTGGCAACAAATACACAGTAAGCGCTCAATAAATACAATTGAATGAATGAATGAATTAGAGCTAAGTGCACACCATTAACAAAATAAATAGAATTGTAAATCTGTACAAGTAAAATAAATAGAGTAATAAATCTGTACAAACATACATACAGGGGCTGTGGGGAGGGCCCTCTTCTGTAAAATGGAGATGGAGACTGTGAGCCCCACATGGGACGGGGACTGGGTCCAACCCAATTAGCTTGCATCCACCCCAGCGCTTAATCCAGTGCCTGGCACATAATAATAATAGTAATAATAATAATAATAATAATAATAATAATAATAATAATAATAATGGCATTTATTGAGCGCTTACTATGTGCAAAGCACTGTTCTAAGCGCTGGGGAGGTTACAAAGTGATCAGGTTGTACTAAATGCTTGGGGAAGTGTAACAGAAGCACAAGGCACCAGGAAATTACACCCCCATGGGCTTAACAACAACAACAACAATAATAATAATAATGATAATAATAATAATAATGGCATTTATTGAGCGCTTACTATGTGCAAAGCACTGTTCTAAGCGCTGGGGAGGTTACAAAGTGATCAGGTTGTACTAAATGCTGGGGAAGTGTAACAGAAGCACAAGGCACCAAGAAATTACACTCCCATGGGCATAATAATAATAATGATAATAATAATGGCATTTATTGAGCGCTTACTATGTGCAAAGCACTGTTCTAAGCGCTGGGGAGGTTACAAAGTGATCAGGTTGTACTAAATGCTGGGGAAGTGTAACAGAAGCACAAGGCACCAGGAAATTACACTCTCATGGGCTTAACAACAACAACAATAACAATAATAATAATAATAATAATGATAATAATAATAACATTTATTGAGCGCTTACTATGTGCAAAGCACTGTTCTAAGCGCTGGGGACGTTACAAAGTGATCAGGTTGTACTAAATGCTGGGGGAAGTGTAACAGAAGCACAAGGCACCAGGAAATTACGCTCCCATGGGCTTAACAACAACAATAATAATAATATTGTCTCCCCTTTTAGACTGTGAGCCCACTGTTGGGTAGGGACTGTCTCTATATGTTGCCAATTTGTACTTCCCAAGCGCTTAGTACAGTGCTCTGCACATAGTAAGCGCTCAATAAATACGATTGATGATGATTAATAATAATAATAATAATAATGACATTTATTGAGCGCTTACTATGTACAAAGCACTGTTCTAAGCCCTGGGGAGGTTACAAAGTGATCAGGTAGTAAGCCCTTAACGAGTACCGCAATCACGATTAATTATTTTGATTCTAATTTCACCCAGGCCCCCCTCCCTGTCTCTCTCTCCCCCGGCCCCCCCCAGCCAGGCCTCTGGGGAGCAGCAGGGGCAGAAGCCACTGTCTCTATATGTTGCCAATTTGTACTTCCCAAGCGCTTAGTCCAGTGCTCTGCACATAGTAAGCGCTCAATAAATACGATTGATGATGATGAAGGGGACCTCTCTCACGCCCCTTCCCCCTCAAACCCGAGTAGGGGGATTAAGGGGCTCAATGGAGCACAACGGCTCAATACACTTTTCCTCTTCCTCCAGTCAATGCGGCTCCAGCTCTCTTGCTTCGGGAAAATCCCAGCCGGCCAAGAGGGAGGGAGGGATGCTGGGCGGTGGGGAGCAATCAATCAATCAATCCATCGTATTTATTGAGCGCTTACTGTGTGCAGAGCACTGGACTAAGCGCTTGGGAAGTCCAAGTTGGCCACATCTAGAGAGGGTCCCTACCCAACAGTGGGCTCACAGTCTAAAAGGGGGAGGCAGAGAACAAAACCAAACATACTAACAAAATAAAATAAATAGGATAGATATGTACAAGTAAAATCAATAAATAAATAGAGTAATAAATATGGACAAACATATAGACATATATACAGGTGCTGTGGGGAAGGGAAGGAGGTAAGACGGGGCGATGGAGAGGGGGATGAGGGACACAGGCAACCCCCCTCCTCTTTCTCCTCCTTTTCCTGCCCCCCTCCTTCTTCTCCCCATCCTCCTCTTCCTCTCCCTGCCCCCCTCTTCTTCTCCCCTTCCTCTCCCGTCCCCTAATAATAATAATAATAATAATAATAATGGCATTTATTAAGCGCTTACTATGTGCAGAGCACTGTTCTAATAATAATAATGATGGCATTTATTAAGCACTTATTAGTCATTCATTCATTCAATCGTATTTATTGAGCGCTTCCTGTGTGCAGAGCACTGTACTAAGCGCTTGGGAAGTACAAGTTGGCACCACATAGAGACGGTTGCTATGTGCAAAGCACTGTTCTAAGCGCTGGGGAGGTTACAAGGTGATCAGGTTGTCCCACGTGGGGGCTCACAGTCTTAATCCCCATTTTAGAGATGAGGGAACTGAGGCCCAGAGAAGTGAAGTGACTTGCCCAAAGTCACCCAGCTGCCAAGTGGCGGAGCCGGGATTTGAACCCATGACCTCGGACTCCATAGCCCGGGCTCTTTCCACTGAGCCATGCTGCTTCTCTTCTTCTCCCCTCCCTCCTCCGTCCCTTCTTCTCTAGCTAGAGCCCGGGCCTGGGAGTCAGAAGGTCCTGGGTTCTCATCCCACTTGCCTGCGGGGTGACCTTGGACAAGTCACTTCACTTCTCTGGGCCTCGGTTTCCTCATCTGTAAAATGGGGGTTAAGACTGTGAGCCCGTTGTTGGGTAGGGACTGTCTCTGTTGCCGAATTGTACTTTCCAAGCACTTAGTACAATGCCTGGCACATAGTAAGCACTAAACAAATATTATTATTATAATTATTATAATTATTATTATTATTCCCTTCCTCTCCCTTTCCACCCTCTCCTCTCCCCTCTCTTCCCCTCCTCTCCCTCCTTTTTCTCCCCTCCCTCTCCCTCCTGTCCCCCGTCTCCTCCTCCCATCCCTCCCTTTTCTCTCCCCCTCTCCCCCTCTTTCCCCGTCCCCCTCTGCCCCATCCCTTTTCTCTCCCCCTCTCCTCCCTCCCTCTCCTTCTCTCCCCTCTCCCTCCCTCCCCTCTCCCCTTCTCTTCCCTTCCCCTTCTCTGCCCTCTCTCTTCCTCCCCCTTTTCTCTCCCCCTCCTCATTTCCTACTCCTTATCTCCCCTCTCTCCCCTCCCCTCCCTACTCCTCTCTCCCCTCTCTGCTCTTTTCTCTCTCTCTCCCCCAATCCCTCTCAATCAATCAATCAATCAATCGTATTTATTGAGCGCATACTATGTGCAGAGCACTGTACTAAGCGCTTGGGAAGTACAAATTGGCAACACATAGAGACAGTCCCTACCCAACAGTGGGCTCACAGTCTAAAAGGGATCCCTCCCCCTCCCTACTCCTCTCTCCCCTCTCTGCTCTTTTCTCTGTCTCTCCCAATCCCTCTTCTTTCTCCTCTCTCCCCCTTCTCCCCCCTCCATACTCCTTCTCTCCCCTCTCTCCCCTTCCCTCTGTCCCTCTCCTCTTCTCTCTCCTCTCTCCCCCTCCTCCTTCCCCTCTCTCCCCTTCCCTCTCCTCTCTCCCCTTCCCCCTGCCTTCCCTCCTCCTCTCTCCTCTCTCCCCCTTTCCCTCTCTCCCCCTTTCCCTCCGTCCCCTTCTCTCTCCCTCTCCCCCTCTCTCCTCTTCTCTTCCCTCTCTCCCCTCCCGCCTCTTCCTCCTGCTTCTCTCCCCTCTCGCCCCTTCCCCTTCTTCCCCTTCTCCTCCTCTTTCCTCCCTCCCCCTCCTCTCCCCTCTCCCCTCCTCCTCTCCCTTTTCCCCTTTCTTCCCTCCCCCTCCTCTCCCTTCCCTCCCCGTCCTCTCCCCTTCCTCTTCCTCTCCTCTTTGCTCCCTCTTCCCTTTCCCTTCTCTTTGCCTTTCTCCCCTTCCCTTCTCTTTGCTTTCCTCCCCTTCCCTTTCCCTTCCTCCTCCCTTCCCTCCCCGTTCTCTCCCCTTCCTCTTCCTCTCCTCTTTGCTCCCTCTTCCTTTCCCTTCTCTTTGCCTTTCTCCCCTTCCCTTCTCTTTGCTTTCCTCCCCTTCCCTTTCCCTTCCTCCTCCCTTCCCTCCCCGTTCTCTCCCCTTCCTCTTCCTCTCCTCTTTGCTCCCTCTTCCCTTTCCCTTCTCTTTGTCTTCCTCCCCTTCCCTTCTCTTTGCTTTCCTCCCCTTCCCTTTCCCTTCAATCAATCAATCAATCGTATTTATTGAGCGCTCCTCCCTTTCCTCCCCTCCTTCCTCCCTCTTGCTGCAGCAGCAATCCTTTCATTCATTCATTCATTCAATCGTATTTATTGAGCGCTTACTGTATGCAGAGCACTGTACTAAGCGCTTGGATAGTACACTTCGGCAACAGGGCAAGACGGGTGGGAAAGGGAGAGAGGATTCTCCCATCTCCACCGCCTCTCCTCTCTGCTTCCTGACTCCCCTCTCTCCATCCCCGAATCTCCATGAGAAAGTATTACAGAGTTAGCGGCGTGGCCCAATGGGTAGACCACGGGCTTGGGAGTCAGAAGGTCATGGGTTCTAATCCCGACTCCACCACTTGTCTTCTGGGTGATCTTGGGCGAGTCGCTTCGCTTCTCTGGGCCTCAGTTGCCTCATCTGTAAAATGGGGATTGAGACTGGTAGCCCTAATTGGGACAGGGACAGTGTCCAACACGATTCGCTTGTAACCACTCCAGCGCTTAGTATAGTGCCTGGCACATAGTATGTGCTTTAACATATACCACAATTATTATTTTCTGTGCCCTAGTTATGTCATCTGTATAATGGGGATTAAGACTGTGAGCCCCATATGGGACAGAGACTGGATCCCACACGATTACCTTGTACGTGGCTCAGGGGAAAGAGCCCGGATTTTGAAGTCAGAGGTCATGGGTTCAAATCCCTGCTCCGCCAATTGTCAGCTGTGTGACTTTGGGCAAGTCGCTTAACTTCTCTGTGCCTCAGTTACCTCATCTGGAAAATGGGGATTAAGACTGCGAGCCTCACGTGGGACACCTGATCACCTTGTAACCTCCCCAGCGCTTAGAACAGTGCTTTGCACATAGTAAGTGCTTAATAAATGCCATTATTTTTTATTTATTATTTACTATGTATTTTATTTTGTTAATATGTTTTGTTTTCTTGTCTGTCCTCCCCTTCTAGACTGTGAGCCTGCTGTTGGGTAGGGACTGTCTCTATATATTGCCAACTTGGACTTCCCAAGCGCTTAGTACAGTGCTCTGCACACAGTAAGCACTCAGTAAATACTATTGAATGAATGAATGAATGAGCAGTGCGGGATTCATTCATTCATTCAATCGTATATTACATATTTACTATTCTATTTATTTTATTTTGTTAATATGTTTTGTTTTGTTGTCTGTCCTCCCCTTCTAGACTGTGAGCCCGCTGTTGGGTAGGGACTGTCTCTATACGTTGCCAACTTGGACTTCCCAAGCGCTAAATACAGTGCTCTGCACATAGTAAGCGCTCAATAAATACGATTGAATGAATGAATGAATGAGCAGTGCGGAATTCATTCATTCATTCAATCGTATATTACATATTTACTATTCTATTTATTTTATTTTGTTAATATGTTCTGTTTTCTTGTCTGTCCTCCCCTTCTAGACTGTGAACCGCTGTTGGGTAGGGACCGTCTCTAGATGTTGCCAACTTGTACTTCCCAAGCGCTTAGTAAGTACAGTGCTCTGCACACAGTAAGCGCTCAATAAATACGACTGAATGAAATGAATGATGCCCAGCCCTGCCCACCCAAGCCTGACTTGGTGTCCAGACTCTGCTCTGTCCCCCAGACTGGCCTCTGACCAACACCTTGACTGGCCTCTCACCTTCTCTCTGATTGACACCTGATCTTCCCCTTGACCAGCCCCTGACTGGCACCGGACCTTCGCCTTGACCTCCCCTCTGACCCACTCCAGACCATGGCCCTGACCAGCCTCTGACCAATCTCCCCTCTGACCCATCTCCTGACCAACCCCCTTACCAACCCCTCTGACCTTCCCCTTGATGAGCTCTCCATCCCCTCTCCCCCTCCTACCTCACCTCCCTTCTGTCCTTCTCCAGCCCATCCCGCACCCTCCGCTCCTCTGCTGCCGCTCACCTCCTCACTAGGCCTCATTCTCGCCCGTCCCACCGTCGACCCCCATCCCAAGTCCTCCCCCTGTCCCGGAATGCCCTCCCTCTGCACATCCACCAAACTATCTCTCTTCCTCCCTTCAAAGCCCTCCAGAGAGCTCACCTCCTCCAGGAGGCCTTCCCACACTCAGGCCCCTTTTTCCTCTCCTCCTCCCCATCCCCCCACCCTACCTCCTTCCCCTCCCCACAGCACTTGGATATATAGTTGTACTGATTTATTACTGTATTTATTTTACTTGTACATATTTACTATTTATTTCGGTAATGATCAATCAATCAATTGTATTTATTGAGAGCTTACTGTGTGCAAAGCACTGTACTAAGCGCTTGGGAAGTACAAATTGGCAACATATAGAGACAGTCCCTACCCAACAGTGGGCTCACAGTCTAAAAGGGGGAGACAGAGAAAAAAAAAAACAAAACCAAACATACTAACAAAATAAAATAAATACAATAGATATGTACAAGTAAAATAAATAGAGTAATAAATATGTACAAACATATATACATATATACAGGTGCTGTGGGGAAGGGAAGGAGGTTCATATAGCTTTAATTCTACTTGTTCTGGTGATTTTGACACCTGTCCACATGTTTTGTTTTGTTGTCTGTCCCCCCTCCTAGACTGTGAGCCCATTGTTGGATAGGTATTGTCTCTATAGGTTGCCGATTTGCCCAAGCACTTAGTACAGTGCTCTGCACACAGTAAGCACTCAATAAATATGATTGATTGATTGAATGAATGAGCTCCTGATGGACAGGCTTCTGACCCATCCCCTGGCCAGGTTCTGACCAACCCCCCTGACCGGTCGCTGACAGACCCCCCACCCTTGACCAGTCCGATTGACCCCCTGAACAATCTCTGACCGACCCCTTTCTCTGTCTCCCCCTTTTAGACTGTGAGCCCACTGTTGGGTAGGGACTGTCTCTATATGTTGCCAACTTGTACTTCCAAGCGCTTAGTACAGTGCTCTGCACACAGTAAGCGCTCAATAAATACGATTGATTGATTGATTGATTGACCCTCTTGATCAGCCTCCAAATGATCCCCTGACTGGCCTCTGACCGACCCCCTGATTGACAATTGACCCATCCCCTGACCAATCTCTCCTCTCTATTTATTTTACTTGTACATATTTACTATTCTATTTATTTTGTTAATGATCTGCATATAGCTTTATTTTTATTTATTCTGGTGACTTGACACCTGTCCACATGTTTTGTTTTCTTGTCTGTCTCCCCCTTCTAGACTGTGAGCCCGTTGTTGGGTACCTGTATATATGTATATATGTTTGTACATATTTATTACTCTATTTATTTTACTTGTACATATTTACTCTATTCTATTTTGTTAATATGTTTTGTTGTCTGTCTCCCCCTTCTAGACTGTGAGCCCGCTGTTGGGTAGGGACCATCTCTACATGTTGCCAACTTGTACTTCCCAAGCGCTTGGTACAGTGCACACAAGTAAGCACTCACTAAATACAATTGAATGAATGAATGAATGTGTCTGCTGTGTGACCTCGGGCAAGTCACTTCACTTCTCTGGGCCTCAGTTGCCTCAGCTGTAAAATGGGGATTGAGACTGTGAGCCCCATGTGGGACAGGGACTGTGTCCAACCTGATTTGCTTATATCCACCCCAGTACAGTGCTCTGCACACAGTAAGCACTCAATAAATACGATTGAATGAATGAATGAATGAAAGTGCTCTGCACACAGTAAGCGCTCAATAAATATGATTGAATGAATGAATGAATCCCCCCTCCAAACCCCACCACATACAATTATAATAATAATGATGGCATTTATTAAGCGCTTACTATGTGCAGTGCACTGTTCTAAGCACTGGGGAGGTTACAAGAGATCAGATTGTCCCACAGGGGGCTCACAGTCTTAATCCCCATTTTACAGATGAGGTAACTGAGGCCCAGAGAAGTGAAGTGACTTGTCCAAAGTCACACAGCTGACAATTGGCAGAGCCGGGATTTGAACCCATGACTCTGACTCCAAAGCCCGGGCGCTTTCCACTGAGCCACACTGCTTCCCCTGATGGTGGTGGTTTTCCTCAGTCACGCTGCGGCCACGGGCCCGGTGGACGGTCAGTAACAGCAGAATGTGTCTCCGCACTCCTTGTGTCCTTCTCACGGGGCCGGGGCCACCGCCCGCTCTCCGCCACAGCCTGGAGACATCAGCGGTCACTATGCTAGAGAAGGAGCATGGCCTAGTGGCTAGAGCCCGGGCCAGAAGGTCATGGGTTCTAATCATCATCATCATCATCATCATCATCAATCGTATTTATTGAGCGCTTACTATGTGCAGAGCACTGTACTAAGCACTTGGGAAGTACAAATTGGCAACATAGAGAGACAGTCCCTACCCAACACTGGGCTCACAGTCTAAAAGGGGGAGACAGAGAACAAAACCAAACATACTAACAAAATAAAATAAATAGAATAGATAGGTGCAAGTAAAATAAATAGATAAATGAATAGAGTAATAAATCTGTACAAACATCTATCCATATATACAGGTGCTGTGGGGAAGGGAAGGAGGTAAGATGGGGGGGATGGAGAGAGGGACGAGGGGGAGAGGAAGGAAGGGGCTCAGTCTGGGAAGGCCTAGTCCTTCTAATCCTAGAATTAGAATCCTAGAATTCTAATCCTAATTCTAATCTAATCTAATTCTAATCCTTCTAATCCTAGAATTAGAAGGGTTCTAATCCTGCTCCACCATGTGTCTTCCCATACTGAGCTCCCTTTTTCCTCTCCTCCTCCCCATCCCTCCCGCCCTACCTCCTTCCTCTCCTCACAGCACCTGTATATAAGTTTGTACAGATTTATTACTCTATTTTACTTGGACATATCTACTATTTATTTTGTTAATTATGTGCATAAAGCTTTAATTCTATTTGTTTTGATGATTTTGACACCCGTCTAAATGTATTGTTTTGTTGCCTGTCTCCCCCTTCTAGACTGTGAGCCCATTGCTGGGTAGGGACCGTCTCTATATGTTGCCGACTTGTACTTCCCAAACGCTTAGTACAGTGCACACAGTAAGCACTCAATAAATACAGTTGAATGAATGAATGAATGTGTCTGCTGTGTGACCTCGGGCAAGTCACTTCACTTCTCTGGGCCTCATTTGCCTCAGCTGTAAAATGGGGATTGAGACTGTGAGCCCCACGTGGGACAGGGACTGTGTCCAACCTGATTTGCTTGTATCCACCCCAGTACAGTGTCTAGCACATAGTAAGTGCTTAACAGACAGCATAATAATAATAATAATAATAATAATAATAATAATAATAATAATCCCAACTCTACAAGTTGCCCGCTGTGTGACTTTGGGCATATCTTTTAGACTGTGAGCCCACTGTTGGGTAGGGACTGTCTCTATATGTTGCCAACTTGTACTTCCCAAGTGCTTAGTACAGTGCTCTGCACACAGTAAGCGCTCAATAAATACGATTGATTGATTGATTGATTGATGTCACCGCTTAGTACAGTGCCTGGCACATAGTAAGCACTTAACAAATACCATTAAAAAAAAAAAGGCTGTGAGCACCATGTACAACAGGGGCTATGTCCAGCCTAATTATCTTGTATCTACCCCAGTGCTTAGTAATAATAATAAAAATAATAGTAATAATAGTGAATTTATTAAGTGCTTACTATGTGTAAAGCACTGTTCTAAGCACTGGGGAGGCTACAAGGTGATCAGGTTGTCCCACGGGGGGCTCACAGTCTTCATCCCCATTTTACAGATGAGGGAACTGAGGCGCAGAGAAGTGAAGTGACTTGCCCAAAGTCACACAGCTGACAATTGGCGGAGCTGGGATTTGAACCCATGACCTCTGACTCCAAAGCCCGGGCCCCTTCCACTGAGCCATGTTGCTTCCTCACTGAGCCATTGTACTTCCTTAGTACAGTGTCTGGTACACGGTAAGTACCCAACAAATGTAATTAAATAAAACAAAACAAAACAAAACAAAAAAATGAATGAGGAGGTGAAGGGCGTTAAAAATCTAGGTAAGAGGGGGGGGAGATTTTTCTCTCCATCCCTCAGGCTCTCGGCCTGCTTGGAAGGAGGTGAAGCAGCGTGGTTCAGTGGAAAGAGCCCGGGCTTTGGAGTCGGAGGTCATGGGTTCCAATCCCGCCTCTGCCAATTGTCAGCTGTGTGACTTTGGGCAAGTCACTTCACTTCTCAGTGCCTCAGTACCTCATCTGTAAAATGGGGATTAAGACTGTGAGTCCCCTGTGGGACAACGCAATCACCTTGTAACCTCTGCAGCACTTAGAACAGTGCTTTGCACATAGTAAGCACTTAATAAATGTCATTATTATTATTATTAAGGAGGTGAAGTAGTGGGACGTTGGCTCTCAGACCAATGGAGTCACGTGGAGAAACTCACGCCCCAGGGAAGACAGAACCGGATGTTGCTAAACTTTGGGGAAACTGAGGTTACGCGAAGGAACGAGACCGGATTCGGCTCAGCCCGGGGCTAAACCAGGATTTCGTTTTTTGAAGTCTCTGTTGCCTCATGGCTGGAAGCCGCGGAGGAGAAAGTTTTCCGGTTGAGAAATCGCCATGTGGTGCCAGCCCTGCCCGCCCTGTCAATCAATTAGTTGTATTTACTGAGCGCTTCCTATGTGCAGAACACTGTACTAAGCACTGGGGAGACTATAACAGAATAGAAGAGACACATTCCCTGCCCACAGTGAGTTTACCGTCTAGATGGGGAGATGGAAATGAATAGTAATAAGTAAATAAATGACAAGTTGTGGACACAAGTGCTGAAGCACTTAGTACAGTGCTCTTCACATAGTAAGCACTCAATAAATACGGTTGATGATGATGGTGTAGAGCTGGGAGCAGGGAGGCAGTCGGTCCATCGTGTTTATTGAGTGCTTACTGTGTGCAGAGCACTATACTAAGCGCTAGGAAGAGTGATATAGTGGATAGAACACAGACCTGAGAGTCAGAAGGTCATGGGTTCTAATCCTGGTCCACCACTTGCCTGCTGGGAGACCTTGGGAAATAATAATGATGGCATTTTACTAAGCGCTTACTAGGTGCAAAGCACTGTTCTAAGTGCTGGGGAGGTTACAAGGTGATCGGGTTGTCCCACGGAGGGCTCACAGTCTTAATCCCAATTTTACAGATGAGGTCGCTGAGGCCCAGAGAAGTTAAGTGACTTGCCCAAAGACACACAGCTGACAGTTGGCAGAGCCAGGATTTGAACCCATGACTCTGACTCCAAAGCCCAGGCTCTTTCCAGTGAGCCACACTGCAGTCGGAAGAGTGATATAGTGGATAGAACACAGACCTGAGAGTCAGAAGGTCATGGGTTCTAATCCTGGTCCACCACTTGCCTGCTGGGAGACCTTGGGAAATAATAATGATGGCATTTTACTAAGCGCTTACTAGGTGCAAAACACTGTTCTAAGCGCTGGGGAGGTTACAAGGTGATCCGGTTGTCCCACGGGGGGCTCACAGTCTTCACCCCCATTTTACAGATGAGGGAACTGAGGCACAGAGAAATGAAGTGACTTGCCCAAAGTCACAAAGCTGACAGTTGGCGGAGCCGGGATCTGAACCCATGACTTCTGACTCCAAAGCCCGGGCTCTTTCCACTGAGCCACGCTGCTTCACCTTGGCCACCCTGTACCCACCCTATCCTGGCCACACTGCCCAGCTCTGCCCGACAATAATAATAATAATGGCGTTTATTAAGCGCTTACTATGTGCAAAGCACTGTACTAAGCGCTGGAGAGATTACAAGGTGATCAGGTTGTCCCACGGGAGGCTCACAATCTTAATCCCCATTTTACAGATGTGGGAACTGAGGCCCAGAGAAGTGAAGTGACTTGCCCAAAGTCACCCAGCTGACAGTTGGCGGAGCCGGGATTTGAACCCATGACCTCTGACTCCAAAGCCCGGGCTCTTTCCACTGAGCCACGCTGCTTCATGACCATCCCTGCCCTGCCAGCCCTGTCCAGAATCGGATTTTCCGGGAAGAGGAAGAAGGTGGACCTGCCAGTGAGTCCTGGGAAAACCCCCTCCCTTCCCCCTCCTCTCCCTCTTCCCACTACTGCCTCATTCATTCATTCATTCAATCGTATTTATTGAGCGCTTACTAATACTAATATTAATGATGGCACTTATTAAGCTCTTACTATGTGCAAAGCACTGTTCTAAGTGCTGGGGAGGTTACAAGGCGATCAGGTTGTCCCACGGGGGGCTCACAGTCTTAACCCCCATTTTACAGATGAGGGAACTGAGGCCCAGAGAAGTTAAGTGACTTGCCCTAAGTCACACAGCTGACAATTGGCAGAGCCGGGATTTGAACCCCTGACCTCTGACTGCAAAGCCCGGACTCTTTCCACTGAGCCATGCTGCTTCTCTAACCCATGACCACGCTCTCTCGTCCTCGAAATTCGAACCCACGACCACGCCCCTTCATCCCCGGGATTCGAACCCATGACCACGCTCCCTCGTCCCTGGAATTCGAACCCACGACCACGCTCCTTCATCCCCGGGATTCGATGTACTTCCCAAGCGCTTAGTACAGTGCTCTGCACACGGTAAGCGCTCAATAAATTCGATTGAATGAATGAATTGAATGAATGAACCCATGACCACGCTCACTCGTCCTCGGAATTTGAACCCACGACCACGCTCCTTCATCCCTAGGATTCGAACCCACGACCACGCTCCCTCATCCCCAGGAGCTCGGCCCTCCGCGAGCTCAGACTGGAGAGGACATCATCCGCCTCAGCAATCTAACACGTTTCAGGGGAAGTCATCACAGCTTACTGTGTGCAGAGCACTGTACTAAGCGCTTGGGAACTCCAAGTTGGTCCTCCTCAGCTGCCATTGACCGGGCAAGGGTGTTGGGACTCAATCACTGTGTGATTTTCTAGACTGTGAGCCCGCTGTTGGGTAGGGACTGTCTCTATGTGTTGCCGACTTGTACTTCCCAAGCGCTTAGTACAGTGCTCTGCACACAGGAAGCGCTCAATAAATACGATTGATTGATTGATTGATCATGGAGGGCTGGCTGGAGGAGGCCGCTCAAGTGGGCTGGAGAGGGGAGGACTTCCAGGGGGGGAGAGGGCTGTGAGCAAGAATTGGGGGGCAAGGGGAAGGTGCTAGATTCGGGGTGAGGGGAATTCAAGGGAGATACAATCCCGGCCCAGGAGGAGTTGATGGAGCAGAGAGTGACATCACGCAGAAACATGCAGAAACACGCAGAAACATGTAGGAACACGCAGGACGGAAAGACCGGGACTCCACTCTGGACAGCTGCCAGAGCCCCTGGTAATAATAATAATAATAATAATGGCATTTATTAAGCACTTACTATGTGCACAGCACTGTTCTAATCACTCGGGGGGGAATACAAGATGATCAGGTTGTCCCACGTGGGCTCCCAGTCTTCATCCCCATTTTCCAGATGAGGGAACTGAGGCCCAGAGAAGTGAAGTGACTCGCCCAAAGTCACACAGCGGACAAGTGGCGGAGCCGGGATTCGAACCCCTGACCTCTGACTCCGAAGCCCGGGCTCTTTCCACCGAGCCACGCTGCTTCTCTGGTAGGCAGTGCTCAGAGCAGAGCCTCCAGAAGATCCCACCTCCACCAGATCCCACTTCCACCAGGCGTCTGCTGTGTGACTTTGGGCAAGTCACTTCATCATCATCATCATCAATCGTATTTATTGAGCGCTTACTTTGTGCAGAGCACTGTACTAAGCGCTTGGGAAGTACAAATTGGCAACATAAACTTCACTTCTTCTAGACTGTGAGCCCACTGTTGGGTAGGGACTGTCTCTATATGTTGCCAACTTGTACTTCCCAAGCGCTTAGTACAGTGCTCTGCACACAGTAAGCGCTCAATAAATACGATTGATTGATTGATTGATTCTTTGGGCCTCAGTTACCTCATTGTAAAATGGGGATTAAGACTGTGAGCCCCACGTGGGACAACCTGATGTCCTTGTATCTACCCCAGTGCTTAGAACAGTGCTTGGCACATAGTAAGCCTGGCACATATATACCTGTATATATGTATATATGTTTGTACGGATTTATTACTCTATTTACTTATTTATTCTACTTGTACATATCTATTCTATTTATTTTATTTTGTTAATATGTTTGGTTTTGTTCTCTGTCTCCCCCCTTCTAGACTGTGAGCCCACTGTTGGGTAGGGACTGTCTCTGTATGTTGCCAACATGGGGCTCACAGCCTTAATCCCCATTTTACAGATGAGGTCACTGAGGCCCAGAGAAGTTAAGTGACTTGCCCAAAGTCACCCAGCTGATGAGTGGTGGAGCCAGGATTCGAACCCATGACCCCTGACTTCAAAGCCCGAGGCTCTTTCCACTGAGCCACGCTGCTTCTCTAGTTTAGTAGGTGCTTAGTAAGTAGCATTATTCTATCCTCACAGAGGCCACACCAGAGTCAGACATCAGAGAGAGAGAGAGAGAGAGAAAGAAAGCGGAAGAGACAGAGGAAGAGAGAAGAAGACACACAGAGAAAGACGCAAAGAGGCAGAGAAAGGAGGGGGGAAGGGGGCATAATAATATTATTATTATTAATAATAATCAATCAATCAATCAATCAATCGTATTTATTGAGCGCTTACTATGTGCAGAGCACTGTACTAAGCGCTTATAATGGCATTTATTAAGTGCTCACTATGTGCAAAGCACTGTTCTAAGCGCTGGGGAGGTTACAAGGTGGTCAGATTGTCCCCAAGGGGGCTCACAGTCTTAATCCCCATTTTACAGATGAGGTCACTGAGGCCCAGAGAAGTTAAGTGACTGGTCCAAAGTCACACAGCTGACAATTGGCAGAGCTGGGATTTGAACCCATGACCTCTGACTCCAAAGCCCGGGCTCTTTCCACTGAGCCACAAATAATAATAATGGTATTTGTTAAGCACTTACTATGTGCCAAGCACTGTCTAAGCATTGGGGTAGATACAGGGTAATCAAGTTGTCCCACGTGGGGCTCACACTTTTAGTCCCCATTTGACAGATGAGGTAACTGAGGCACAGAGAACTTCTGTGACTTGCCCAAGGCCTCACGGCAGACAAGTGGCAGAGGCAGGATTAGAACCCACGTCCTCTGACTCCCAAGCCCGAGCCCTTTCCACTAAGCCACGCCACTTCTCTTTATAAAAGTGGCATTTGTTAAGCGCTCACTATGTGCCAGGCACTGTTCAAAGCACTGGGGTGGATACAAGGTAATCAGGTTGGGCCCAGGCCATGTCCCACAAGGTACTCCCAGTCTTCATCCCCATTTTATAGAGGAGGTAACTGAGGCACGGACAAGGGAATAATAATAATAATGTTGGTATTTGTTAAGCGCTTACTATGTGCCAAACACTGTTCTAAGCGCTGGGGAGGATACAAGGTGATAAGGTTGTCCCACATGGGGCTCATGGTCTTAATCCCCATTTTACGTGGCTCAGTGGAAAAGAGCCAGGGCTTTGGAGTCAGAGGGCGTGGGTTCAAATTCCGGCTCTGCCACTTGTCAGCTGTGTGACTCTGGGCAAGTCACTTAACTTCTCTGTGCCTCAGTTACCTCATCTGTGAAATGGGGATTAAGATTGTGAGCCCCACATGGGACAGCCTGATCACCTTGTATCCTCTCCAGCGCTTAGAACAGTGCTTTGCACATAGTAAGCGCTTAACAAATGTGATCATTATTTATTAGTATTATCCCGGCTCCGCCACATGTCTGCTGTGTGACCTTGGGCAGGTCACTTAACTTCTCTGAGCCTCAGTTACCTCATCTGTAAAATGGGGATTAAGACTGGGAGCCCCACGTGGGACAACCTGATCACCGTGTATCCTTGCCAGCACTTAGAACAGTGCTTTGCACATCGTAAATGCTTAACAAATGCCATAATTATTTATTAGTAATAAATGCTGGGGAGGTTACAAGGTGATCAGGTTGTCCCACGGGGGGCTCACAGTCTTAATTCCCATTTTGCAGTTGAGGTCACTGAGGCCCAGAGAAGTGAAGTGGCTTGCCCAGAGTCACACAGCTGACAAGTGGCAGAGGCAGGATTTGAACCCATGACCTCTGACTCTATAGCCCGGGCTTTTTCCATTGAGCCACGCTGATCAAGTAGGACATAGTCCCTGCCTCACCTCACAGTCCCTCCCAGATTAAGTAGGAGATGTTGCCAACTCGTACTTCCCAAGCGCTTAGTACAGTGCTCTGCACACAGTAAGTGCTCAATAAATATGATTGAATGAATGAATAGGAGGGAGAACAAGAGAAGCAGCGTGGTGTAGTGGACAGAGCCTGGGAATGAGAAGGTCCTGGGTTCTAATCCCGGCTCCGCCACTTGTCTGCCGTGTGACGCTGAGCAAATCACTTGGCTTCTTCTACAGTAACCTCAACTGTAAAATTCGTTCAATCATATTTATTGAGCGCTTCCTGTGTGCAGAGCACTGGACTAAAAATGGGGAACTTGTACTTCTCAAGCGCTTAGTACAGTGCTCTGCACACAGTAAGCGCTCAATAAATACGATTGAATGAATGAATTGAGACGGTGAGCCCACGTGGGACAGGGCCTGTGTCTCACTCGGTTAGCTTGTATCCACCTCAGCGCTTAGTACAGTGCCTGGTACATAGTAAGCGCTTAAAAAATACCATTATTATTATTATTATTATTATTATTAATAACAGGTATGGAATTCCCATTTCCCAGATGAGGACGTGGAGGCCCAGTGACTGGCAGACCTGTGACAGAACTGGGATTAGAACCCAGATTCATTTATTCATTCAATCGTATTTATTGAGCGCTTACTGGGTGCAGAGCACTGTACTAAGCGCTTGGGAAGTCCAAGTTGGCAACATATAGAGACGGTCCCTACCCAACAGCGGGCTCACAGTCTAGAAGGGACGTCCTAACTTCCAGACCTGAGTTCCCTGTGGGCACGGAATGTGTCTACCTACTCTATTGCATTCATTCATTCATTCAATCAATCAATCGTATTTATTGAGCGCTTACTGTGTGCAGGGCACTGTACTAAGCGCTTGGAAAGTATAAGCTGGCAACAATTGTATTGAACTTCCCCAAGTGCTCAGTAGAGTCCTCTGTGCACAGGAAACTCCCAATAAGTACCATCGATCTCGCCATGCTACTTGTCAGGGAGAGACAGACTGTGAGCCCACTGTTGTACTTGGACTTCCCAAGCGCTTAGTACAGTGCTCTGCACACAGTAAGTGCTCAATAAATACGATTGATTGATTGATTGATTGACAGAGAGACAAAGAGAGACAGAGATGCTCTCTCTCAACTTGTACTTCCCAAGCGCTTAGTACAGTGCTCTGCACACAGTAAGCGCTCAATAAATATGATTGAATGAATGAATGAACCTCCCCCCCCCAGATCATGGACTTCGGAGTCAGTGGTCACGGGTTCAAATCCCGGCTCCTCCAGTTGTCAGCTGTGTGACTTTGGGCAAGTCACTTCACTTCTCTTAGCGTGGCTCAGTGGAAAGAGCCCGGGCTTTGGAGTCAGAGGTCACGGGTTCGAATCCTGGCTCCGCCAACTGTCAGCTGTGTGACTTTGGGCAAGTCACTTCACTTCTCTCAACGTGGCTCAATGGAAAGAGCCCGGGCTTTGGGGTCAGAGGTCATGGGTTCGAATCCCAGCTCCACCAATTGCCAGCTGTGTGACTTTGGGCAAGTCACTTCTCTGGGCCTCAGTTACCTCATCTGTAAAATGGGGATTAAGTGTGTGAGCTCCACATGGGACAACTTGATTACCTTGTATCTCCCCCAGCGCTTAGAACAGTGCTTTGCACATAGTAAGCGCTTAATAAAGGCCATTATTATTATTATTCTCTGTGCCTCAGTTACCTCATCTGTAAAAAGGGGATTGACTGTGAGCCCCCTGTGGGACAACCTGATCCCCTTGTAACCTCCCCAGCGCTTAGAACGGTGCTTTGCATTCATTCATTCATTCAATCGTATTTATTGAGCACTTACTATGTGCAGAGCACTGTACTAAGCGCTTGGGAAGTACAAGTTGGCAACATCTAGAGACGGTCCCTACCCAACAGCGGGCTCACAGTCTAGAAAGGGAACAAAACAAACCATATTAACAAAATAAAATCAATAGAATAAACATGCACAAATCAAATAAATAAATAAATAGAGTAATAAATTTGTACAAACATATATGCAGGTGCCATGGGGAGGGGAAGGAGGTAAGGTGGGGGGGGGGATGAGGAGGGGGAGAGCTTACTTTGCACATAGTAAGCGCTTAATAAATGCCATCATTATTATTATTATCAACCTGGGAATCCTTCCCACCCTCCCCAGTCTCTCTCCTGCCCCGATAAGACCCTCTGCTAGCTTCTCTGCCCCTTTCCTTATAATGATAATAATAATAATAATGGCATTTATTAAGCGCTTACTATGTACAAAGCACTGTTCTAAGCGCTGGGGAAGTTACAAGGTGATCAGGTTGTCCCACCGGGGGCTCCCAGTCTTCATCCCCATTTTCCAGATGAGGGAACTGAGGCCCAGAGAAGCAAAGCGACTTGCCCAAAGCCACCCAGCTGACAATTGGCAGAGCCGGGATTTGAACCCAGGACCTCTGACTCCAAAGCCCGGGCTCTTTCCACTGAGCCACGCTGCTTCTCTCTCTTATCTCCCAGAAACAGTAACCCCTTCCTTCGGCCTGGGCCCCAGATGGAGTGGACAATCCCAGAACTCGGGGCCGGAGGAGCCGAGAGGTCAAGGCGTCCAGCACCCTGCCTCCGGCCGAGCAGCCGGGTTTGGGGTGGGAAGGATGGGTGCTAAAATAGACACCGCCTGGAGCAGAGCAGGCTGGGAGAATCAATCAATCAATCAATCAATCGTATTTATTGAGCGCTTACTGTGTGCAGAGCACTGTACTAAGCGCTTGGGAAGTCCAAGTTGGCTACATATAGAGACAGTCCCTACCCAACAGTGGGCTCACAGTCTAGAAGGGGGAGAGCGGTCAAACGTATTTACTGAGCGCTTACTGGGTGCAGAGCTTAGGACAATGCTCTGTACACAGTAAGCGCTCAATATAATAATGATGGCACTTATTAAGCGCTTACTAGTGTCAAGCACTGTTCTAAGCGCTGCCATAGATACAAAGTAATAATAATGATGACATTTATTAAGCGCTTACTATGTGCAAAGCACTGTTCTAAGCGCTGGGGAGGTTACAAGGTGATCAGGTTGTCCCACGGGGGGCTCACAGTCTTCATCCCCATTTTACCGAGGAGGTAACTGAGGCACAGAGAAGTGAAGTGACTTGCCCAAAGTCACACAGCTGACAACTGGTAGAGCCGAGATTTGAACCCATGAACTCTGACTCCAAAGCCCGGGCTCTTTCCACTGAGCCAGGTTGTCACCCGTGGGGCTCAGAGTCTTCATCCCCATTTTTTCCAGATGAGGAAACTGAGGCCCAGAGAAGTGAAGTGACTTGCCCAAAGTCACCCAGCTGACAAGCGGCAGAGCTGGGGTTACGATTGAATGAATGAATGCAGAGTAATAATAATAATCATGGCATTTTTTAAGCGCTTACTATGTGCAGAGCACTGTTCTAAGTGCTGGGCACTGTTCTAAGAGTACTGTACTAAGCGCTTGGGAGAGGACAATAGAACAAGTAAACAGGCACATTCCCTGCCCACAGGGAGCTAACAGTCAAGAGGACATGAATAGAAATAAATAATAATAATGGCATTTATTAAGCGCTTACTATGCGCAAAGCACTGTTCTAAGCGCTGGGGAGGTTACAAGGTGATGAGGTTGTCCCACGGGGGGCTCACAGTCTTAATCGCCAATTTACAGATGATGTAACTGAGGCACAGAGAATTAATTAATTAATGATAGCATTTATTAAGCGCTTACTATGTGCAAAGCACTGTTCTAAGTGCTGGGGAGGTTACAAGGTGATGAGGTTGTCCCACGGGGGGCTCACAGTCTTAATCCCCATTTTACAGATGAGGTCACTGAGGCACAGAGAATTAATTGATTAATGATAGCATTTATACGCTCTTACTATGCGCAAAGCACTGTTCTAAACACTGGCTGAGGTTACAAGGTGATCAGGTTGTTCCACGGGGGCCTCACAGTCTTAATCCCCATTTTACAGATGAAGTCACTGAGGCACAGAGAATTAATTAATTAATGATAGCATTTATTAAGCTCTTACTATGTGCAAGGCACTGTTCTAAGTGCTGAGGAGGTTACAAGCTGATGAGGTTGTCCCACGGGGGGCTCACAGTCTTAATCCCCATTTTACAGACGAGGGAACTGAGGCACAGAGAAGTTAAGTGACTTGCCCTAAGTCACACAGCTGACAGTTGGCGGAGCCGGGATTTGAACCCATGACCTCTGAATCCAAAGCCCGGGCTCTTTCCACTGAGCCACGCTGCTTCTCTGCGTGAGAAGCAAATAAAATGACAGATACGGACGTAAGTGGCGTGGGGCTGGAAGGGGGGGGATCAATCAATCAATCAATCGTATTTATTGAGCTCTTACTGTGTGCAGAGCACTGTGCTAAGCGCTTGGGAAGTCCAAGTTGGCAACATATAGAGACGGTCCCTACCCAACAGTGGGCTCACAGTCTAAACGGATGAATAAAGGGAGCAAATCAGAGTGACCCAGAAGGGAGTGGGAGAAGAAGAAAAGAGAGGGGAAGGGGTGGCAGGGACTAATAATAATAATAATGATAATTGTGGTATTTGTTAAGTGCTTACTACATGCCAGGCACTATACTAAGCGGTGGGGTGAAGACAAGCAAATCAGGTTGGACATAGTTCCGTGCTTACTATGTGCCAGGCACTGTATTGAGCGGTGGGGTGGAGACAAGCAAATCGGGTTGGACATAGCTCCTGCCCCACGTGGGGCTCACAGTCTCAATCCCCATTGTACAGATGAGGCAACTGAGTCTCAGAAAAGTGAAGTGACTTGCCCAAGGCCACACAGCAGCAGACAAATGGCAGAGCTGGGATTAGAGCCTTCTGGTTGCAGGCCCGGGTTCTAGCCACCACGCCATCCTGCTTCTGCCTAGTGGAAATCAATCAATCAATCAATCGTATTTATTGAGCGCTTACTGTGTGCAGAGCACTGTACTAAGCGCTTGAAAAGTACAAGTTGGCAACATATAGAGACGGTCCCTACACAACAGTTGGCTCACAGTCTAGAAGGGAATAAATATGTACAAACATATATACATATATATATTAAGTGACTTGCCCAAAGTCACTCAGCTGACAATTGGCAGCATCAGGATTTGAACCCATGACCTATGACTCCAAAGCCTGTGCTCTTTTAATAATAATAATGGTATTTATTAAGCGCTTACTATGTACAAAGCACTGTTCTAAGTGCTGGGGAGGTGACAAGGTGATCAGGTTGTCCCCCGGGGGACTCACAGATTTAATCCCCATTTTACAGATGAGGGAACTGAGGCCCAGAAAAGTTAAGTGACTTGCCCAAAGTCACACAGCTGACAGTTGGCGGAGCTGGGATTTGAACCCATGACCTCTGACTCCAAAGCCCGAGCTCTTTTCCCCTGAGCCACGACTTGACAAAGAAAGAGTCCGGGTCTGGGACTCGGGGGACCTGAGTTCTAATCTTGACTCTGCCACTTGTCTGCTGTGTGACCTTGGACAGATCACTTCATATCTCTGGGCCTCAGTTTCCTCGACATAAAAGGAGGATAACAGCCCCGTTGTCCATCCTCTTGAGCCCTGAGGGGGGACAGGGACTTTCCTGGTGTGATGGTCTGGCCTGATAGAGAAGCAGCGTGGCTCAATGGAAAGAGCCCTGGCTTTGGAGTCACAGGTCATGGGTTCAAATCCTGACTCTGCCACTTAGCTGTGTGACTTTGGGCAACTCACTTCTCTGGGCCTCAGTTCCCTCATCTGGAAAATGGGGATGAAGACTGTGAGCCCCAAGTGGGACAACCTGATCACCTTGTATCTCGAACAGTGCTTTGCACATAGTAAGTGCTTAATAAATGCCATTATTATTATTATTATGGTAATCTCTCCCGGCGCTCAGCACAGTGTTGGGCACAGAGTAAGCATACGTCAGTGTAAGTACCGTTATCCTGTAATTACAGGTGTAAAGGACACAGATTCTCTCAGCCTAGTTTCCCTTACAGGGTCCCTGGGGGGCAAGTCTGGGGGGGGCAGGGCAGGGTCTGGGGGAGGTAGCTCAGGGTTGGGGGAGTCCAAACACGGCGGGTCAGGGTCAGGGGAAGGGCGCGGGGCATGGGTTCTAATCCCGACTCCGCCACTTGTCTGCTGTGTGACCCTGGGCAAGTCACTTCGCTTCTCTGGGCCTCGGTTCTCTCATCTGTAAAATGGGGGTGAAGACTGTGAGCCCCATGGGGGACAAGGACTGTGACTAGACTGTGAGCCCACTGTTGGGTAGGGACCGTCTCTATATGTTGCCAACTTGGACTTCCCAAGCACTTAGTACAGTGCTCTGCACACAGTAAGCGCTCAATAAATACGATGGAATGAAATGAATGAAAAGGACTGAGTCCAACCCGATTTGCTTGTAAGAGAAGCAGCGTGGCTCAGTGGACAGAGCCCGGGCTTTAGAGTCAGAGGTCATGGGTTCTGATCCCGGCTCTGCCACTTGGCAGCTGGGTGACTTTGGGCGAGTCACTTCACTTCTCTGGGCCTCAGTGACCTCATCTGGAAAATGGGGATGAAGGCTGTGAGCCCCAAGTGGGACAACCTGATCATCTTGTATCCTCCCCAACGCTTAGAGCAGTACTTTGCACATAGTAAGAGCTTAACAAATGCCATTATTTTTATTATTATTATTATTATTATTATTATCAACCCCAGCATTTAGTACAGTGCCTGGCACAGAGGAAGCACTTAACAAGTATCATTATTACCATTATTATTATTAAGAGAGGCCCGGGGTGGGGGGCTGGAGCAGGGGACTACCAGGATATGGGGAGGCCTGAGTGTGGGGGTGCAGGCAGGTTGGGATTTGGGGGGCTGTGAGGGGGAAAGGGGGCAGATCAGGGCAGGGGGGACCATCATCATCATCATCAATCGCATTTATTGAGCGCTTACTATGTGCAGAGCACTATACTAAGCGCTTGGGAAGTACAAATTGGCAACATCTAGAGACAGTCCCTACCCAACAGTGGGCTCACAGTCTAAAAGGGGGAGACGGAGAACAAAACCAAACATACTAACAAAATAAAATAAATAGAATGGATATGTACAAATAAAATAAATAAATAAATAAATAAATAGAGTAATAAATATGTACAAACCTATATACATATATACAGGTGAGGGGAGTCCTGGGTGAGTGGGCTGGCGTCGGGGGAGGCCTGTGAGGTCAAGAGGAGGTAGAGTGGAGACCCCATCCCCCTCTGCACACCGCCAGTGCTCAATAAACACCATCGATTAACTGATTTGGAGATCAATTGGACTTGGGCCAGCCTGGAGTAAGGGGGATGGGGAACCATTCGGGGGCCAGGGGATCGGTGGCCCAAAACTCCAGCCCCTACAGCTCGGCTGGAAAAGTCACTTCACACCCCGTGCCTCAGTTTCCTCATCTGGGATCTCGGGATTCAATCCCAGTTCTCAGCTCGGGCGGAAAACTCGCTTCACTTCCCGTGCCTCAGTTTCCTCATCGGGAATATGGGGATTCAATCCCAGTTCTCTCTCCTCCTAAGACCGGAGGCCCCCATACAGGACAGGGACTGTGTCCAACCTAGTAATAATAGCGATGGTATTCGTTAAGCGCTTACTATGTGCCAGACGCTGTTCTAAGTGCCGGGGTTGGACCCCATCCCCGTCCCCTGTGGGGCTCACGGTCTTAGCCCCCATTTTCCCGATGAGGTCACTGAGGCCCAGAGAAGTGAGGCGGCAGCCAAAGTCACGCAGCCGGCCGGAGGCGGGATTAGAACCCACGACCTCTGACTCCCAAACCCGGGCTATTAGGATGAGCCATGCTGTTTTTCTATTTTGTCTCCTTATTTTCTGTAGTGTCCTCTCCCAGGGGCTTAGTACAGTGTTGTGCACACAGTAAGGGCCCAATAAGTGGGATGGAAAGAAGCCCAGCCCAGGCCACACGCTCCGCTCCTCTGCCGCCATTCACACTTCTCCTCACTGGGCCTCGTTCATTCATTCCTTCATTCAGTTGTATTTATTGAGCGCTTACTGTGTGCAGAGCACTGTACTAAGCGCTTGGAAAGGACAAATCGGCAACAGAGTCAATCCCTACCCAACAACACTCGCCTCCTCCAAGAGGCCTTCCCACACTGAGCCCCCTTTTTCCTCTCCTCCTCCCCATCCCCTCCACGCCCTACCCCCTTCCCCTCCTCACAACCCTTGTGTCTATTTGTGTCTAGAGAAGCACCGTGGCTCAGTGGAAAGAGCCCGGGCTTGGGAGCCAGAGGTCGTGGGTTCTAATCCCGACTCCGCCGCTTGTCAGCTGTGTGACGTGGGGCAAGTCGCTTCACTTCTCTGGGCCTCAGTTCCCTCATCTGGAAAATGGAGATGAAAACTGTGAGCCCCACGGGGGACAACCTGATCACCTTGTATCCCCCCAAGCGCTTAGAACAGTGCTTCGCACATAGTAAACGCTTATCAAATGCCATCTTTATTATTATTTGTACATGCTTATTACTCTATTTTATTTGTGATGTGTAGAGAGCTAGCGTGGCTCAGTGGAAAGCGCGCGGGCTTTGGAGTCCGAAGTCATGGGTTCGAATCCAGCCTCCGCCACCTGTCAGCTGTGTGACTTTGGGCAAGTCGCTTCACTTCTCTGGGCCTCAGTTACCCCATCTGTAAAATGGGGATTAAGACTGTGAAGCCCCCCCGTGGGACAACCTGATTTCCTTGTATCCCCCAACGCTTAGAACAGTGCTTAGCACATAGTAAGCGCTTAATAAATGCCATTATTATTATTATTATTATTTATTCTGACAGTTTTAACTCCTGCCCACTTGTTTTGTTTTGTGGTCCGTCTCCCCCTTCTAGACTGGGAGCCCGTTGTCGGGTAGGGACCGGCTCTCTCTGTGGCCCACTTGGACTTCCCAAGCGCTTAGTCCAGTGCTCTGAGCACAGTAAGCGCTCAATAAATAGGATTGAATGAATGAATGACTGAAGTCCCAGGCCCGGGAGGGGGGGGGGGGGGGGGGAGCCGGGTCCCGCCCCAGCCCGGCCCGGTCCTGGCGGTTGGCGATAAGGGGAGGGGGAGGGGCTCCGGGAGTCACGTGGTCCGCACCGACCCCCCCCACCCCACCCCCTGCCCCCCCAAGACCGTCCCAGGACGGGCCCGGCCCTCCCCGCGGGACCCCGGGACGAGGTGAGAGGGGCTCAACGACCCCCGACCCCCCATAGCCCCCCACCAGAGACCCCCGGACACATCCCCTCCCTAACCCCCGGACAGGTTCCCCTTCCTTCGGACAGATCTCTCCCCCCTCCCCAGAGACCCCCGGACAGATTCCCTCCCCTTCCTCCTGACAGACCCCCTCCCCTTCCCAGACACCCCCGGACTAGACCCCCTCCCCTCCCCAGAGACCCCCGAACAGACCCCCCCCTTCCTCCGGACAGACCCTCTCCCCTCCCCAGAGACCCCAGGACAGATCCCCCTTCCTCCGGACAGACCCCCTCCCCTCCCCAGAGACCCCCCGGACAGGCCCCCCTTCCTCCGGACAGGCCCCTCCCCCTCCCCAGAGACCTCCGGACAGACCCCCCTCCCTAACCCCCGGACAGACCCCCCTGACCTCCGGACAGACCCCCCCCTTCCTCCTGACAGACCCCTCCCCTCCCCCCCCCAGAGACCCTCGGACAGACCCCCCTCCCTATCCCCCGGACAGACCCCCCCGACCCCCGGACAGAAGCCCCTTCCTCCGGACTAAATCCGTCCCTTCTCCCCAGAGACCCCCGGACAGAAGCCCCTTCCTCCGGACTAAATCCCTCCCTTCTCCCCAGAGACCCCCGGACAGAAGCCCCTTCCTCCGGACTAAATCCCTCCCTTCTCGCCAGAGACCCCCGGACAGATCCCTCCCCCCTTCCCAGAGACCCCCGGACAGACCCCCTCCCTATCCCCCGGACGGAGCCCTGTGACCCCCGGACAGAAGGCCCTTCCTCCGGACAGACCCCCTCCCCTCCCCAGAGCCCCCCGGACAGACCCCCTCCTTATCCCCCGGACAGACCCCTCCCCCCTAACCCCAGAGCCCCCCGGACAGACCCCCTCCCTATTCCCCGGACAGACTCCCCTGAGCCCCGGACAGAAGCCCCTTCCTCTTGACAGATCCCCTCCCTCCCCTCCCCAGTGACCCCCGGACAGATCCGTCCCCTTCCTCCGGACAGACCCCTCCCCTCCCCTCCCCAGAGACCCCCGGACAGACCCCTCCTTCCTCCGGACAGACCCCCTCCCGTCCCCAGAGACCCCCGGAGGGACCCCCTCCCTATCCCCCAGACAGACCCCCCTGACCCCCGGACAGACCCCCCTTCCTCCGGACAAATCCCTCCCTTCTCCCCAGAGACCCCCGGACAGATCCCTCCCCTTCCCAGAGACCCCTGGACAGACCCCCCCCTTCCTCCGGACAGACCCTTCTCCCCTCCCCAGAGACCCCCGGACAGGCCCCCTCCCTATCCCCCGGACAGACCCCCCTGGCCCCCGGACAGAAACCCCTTCCTCCTGACAGATCCCCTCCCCTCCCCAGAGACCCCCCGGATAGACGCCCCCTTCCTCCGGACAGACCCCTCCCTATCCCCCGGACGGACGCCCCTTCCTCCGGACAGACCCCTCCCCTCCCCTCCCCAGAGACCCCCGGACAGACCCCCTCCCTATCCCCCGGACAGAAGCCCCTTCCTCCGGACAAATCCCTCCCCCATCCCCAGAGACCCCCGGACAGACCCCCCCCTTCCTCCGGACAGACCCCTCCCCTCCCCAGAGACCCCCCGGACAGACCTCCCCCTTCCTCCGGACAGACCCCCTCCCCTCCCCAGAGACCCCCCGGACAGACCCCCCCCTTCCTCCGGACAGACCCCCTCCCCTCCCCAGAGACCCCCCGGACAGATCCCTCCCTGTCCCCCGGACAGACCCCTCCCTCCCCAGAGACCCCCGGACAGAGCCCCTCCCTATCCTCCGGACAGACCCCCCCTACCTCCGGACAGATCCCCTCCCCTCCCCAGAGACCCCCGGACAGACCCCCCTCCCTATCCCCCGGACAGACTCCCCGGACCCCCGGACAAACCCCCCCTTCCTCCTGACAGATCCCCCCCCCTCCCCAGAGACCCCCCGGATAGACCCCCCCCCTTCCTCCGGGCAGATCCTCTCCCGTCCCCAGAGACCCCCCGGACAGACCCCCTCCCTATCTCCCGGAGAGCCCCCCCTGACCCCCGGACAGAAGGCCCTTCCTCCGGACAGACCCCTCCCCTCCCCAGAGACCCCCGGACAGACTCCCCCCCCTTCCTCCGGACAGACCCCTCCCCTCCCCAGAGACCCCCGGACAGACCCCCTCCCTATCCCCCGGACAGACCCCCGTGACCCCCTGGACAGACCCCCCCCCCGTTCCTCCGGACAGACCCCTCCCTATCCCCCGGACAGACCCCAGGGACCCCCGGACAGACCCTCCCTATTCCCCGGACAGACCCCTCCCCTCCCCAGAGACCCCCGGACAGACCCCCTCCTTCCTCCGGACAGACCCCTCCCCTCCCCAGAGACCCCCCGGACTAGACCCCCCCCTTCCTCCGGACAGACCCCCTCCCCTCCCCAGGGACCCCCGAACAGACCCTCCCTCCTTCCACTGGACGTGTCCCCGTGGCCCCAGGACAGACCCCAGGGACCCCCGGACGGACCCCCTCCCTATCCCGCGACCCCCCGGACAGATCCTCTCTCTCCCTCCCCCCCTGCGACCCCCGGACAGCCCCCCTGCCGCCCCCCGGACCCCGCCCGGGACCCCCGGGGCCCTGGGGAGGGGGCACCTGCCGGGGGGAGGGGACCACGGGCCTCCCGTTGTTGGCTAGGGCAGGGGAGGGGGACAATGCTAATAAGAGTAAGAATGATGGCATTTATTAAGCGCTTACTATGGGCAAAGCACTGTTCTAAGCGCTGGGGAGGTTACAAGGTGATAATGATAATGATAATAATGGCATTTATTAAGCGCTTACTATGTGCACAGCACTGTTCTAAGCGCTGGGGAGGTTACAATGTGATAATGATAATGATAATAATGGCATTTATTAAGCACTTACTATGTGCTAAGTACTGTTCTAAGCGCTGGGGAGGTTACAAGGTGATAATGATAATGATAATAATGGCATTTGTTAAGCGCTTACTATGTGCAAAGCACTCTTCTAAGCGCTGGGGAGGTTACAAGGTGATATAATAATAATAATAATAACGGCATTTATTAAGCGCTTACTATGTGCAAAGCACTGTTCTAAGCGCTGGGGAGGTTACAAGGTGATGATAATAATAATAATCATCATCATCATCATGGCATTTATTAAGCGCTTACTATGTGCAAAGCACTGTTCTAAGCGCTGGGGAGGTTACAAGGTGATGATAATAATAATAATAATAATAATAATCATCATCATCATCATCATGGCATTTATTAAGCGCTTACTATGTGCAAAGCACTGTTCTAAGCGCTGGGGAGGTTACAAGGTGATAATAATAATAATAATGGCATTTATTAAGCACTTACTATGTACAAAGCACTGTTCTAAGCGCTGGGGAGGTGACAAGGAGATAATAATAATAATAATGGCATTTATTAAGCACTTACTATGTGCAAAGCACTGTTCTAAACGCTGGGGAGGTTACAAGGTGATCAGGTTGTCCCACGGCGGGCTCACAGTCTTAATCCCCATTTTACAGACGAGGTAGCTGAGGCACAGAGAAGTAAAGTGACTTGCCCAAAGTCACACAGCCCACGGCGGGCGTGGCTCAGTTTTGTCGTCTGTCTCCCCCTTCTCGACTGTGAGCCCGCTGTTGGGTAGGGACCGTCTCTAAATGTTGCCAACTTGGACTTGCCAATAATAATAATAATAATGTTGGCATTTGTTAAGCGCTTACTATGTGCAGAGCACTGTTCTAAGCACTGGGTGGGATACAAGCTGATCAAGTTGTCCCCCGTGGGGCTCACAGTCTTAATCCTCATTTTACAGATGAGGGAACTGAGACTCCAAGAAGTTAAGTGACTTGCCCAAGGTCACACAGCAGACAGGTGGCGGAGCCGGATTCGAACCCATGACTTCTGACTCCAAAGCCCGGGCTCTTTCCACTGAGCCACGCTGCTTCGCCAAGCGCTTAGTCCAGTGCTCTGCACACAGTAAGCGCTCAATAAATACGGTTGAATGACTGAATGAATGGGAGGCAGAAACCCCCGGGGGCTCACCCCGGCTGCGCCACTGCTCTGCTGGGTGACCTTGGCCGAGTCACTTCACTTCCTTGGGCCTCAGTTCCCTCATCCGTAAAGTGGGGATGGAGACCGTGAGCCCCATGTGGGATGGGGACTGGGTCCAACCTGATTAGCTTGTATCAACCCCAGCGCTTAGTACAGTGCCTGGCGCATAGTGAAGCACTCACCAAATACCATTATTAATTATTCCTAGGGGGTCCTCCCTCCCACCTGATTTGGGCAAGTCACTTCACTTCTCTGGGCCTCAGTTCCCTCACCTGTAAAATGGGGATGAAGACTGTGAGCCCCCCGTGGGACAACCTGATCACCTTGTAACCTCCTCAGCGCTTAGAACAGTGCTTTGCACATAGTAAGTGCTTTACAAATACCATCATTATTATTATTTTTATTTGCTTGTATCCACCCCAGCGCTTAGTACAGTGCCTGGAGCATAGTGAAGCACTCAACAAATACCATTATTATTATTATTATTATTATTATTATTATTATTATTATTATTCAGAGGGGGTTCCCCCTCCCTAGAGAATAATAATAATAATGGCATTTATTATTAAGCGCTATGTGCTAAGCACCGTTCTAAGCGCTGGGGAGGTTACAAGGTGATCAGGTTGTCCCTCGGGGTGCTCACAGTCTTAATCCCCATTTTACAGATGAGGTAACTGAGGCACAGAGAAGTGAAGTGGCTTGCCCAAAGTCACACAACTGACATTTGGCAGAGCCGGGATTTGAACCCAGGACCTCTGACTCTAAAGCCCGGGCTCTTTACACTGAGCCATGCTTCTTCTCAATACAATAATAATAATAATAATGGCATTTATTAAGCGCTTACTATGTGCAAAGAACAGTTCTAAGCGCTGGGGAGGTTACAAGGTTGTCCCACGGCGGGCTCACAGTCATTATCCCCATTTTCCAGATGAGTTCACTGAGGCCCAGAGAATAATAATAATAATGATGGCATTTATTAAGCGCTTACTATGGGCAAAGCACTGTTCTAAGCGCTGGGGAGGTTCAAGGTGATCAGGTTGTCCCACGGGGGGCTCACCGTCTTTGATCCCCCTTTTCCAGATGAGGGAACTGAGGCCCAGAGAAGTGAAGTGACTTGCCCAAAGTCACCCAAGCTGACAGTTGGCGGAGGCGGGATTTGAACCCGTGACTTGTGACTCCAAAGCCCGGGCTCTTTCCACTGAGCCACGCTGCTTCTCTATGGGGTCCGCCCTATGGGGATCTGCAGTGGGGGCTTGGTGGGAACGGGGAGGAAACCCCCCCCCATCCCTGGCTCTGAAAGCGACGCCCCTGGGGGGGAGCCAAGGATTCATTCATTAATCCATTCATTCAATCGTATTTATTGAGCGCTTACTGTGTGCAGAGCACTGTACTAAGCGCTTGGGAAGTACAAGTTGGATGGAAGTTCCCCTGGCCAGCTGGATGACCCCTCCCCTTCCTTCCCGCCCCACCTCACCCCTCCTCATCCTGGGCAGCAGCTCCATTCATTCATTCACTCAATCGTATTTATTGAGCGCTTACTATGTGCAGAGCACTGTACTAAGCGCTTGGAAAGTAAAATTCAGCAACAGAGACAGGACCCCCTCCCTTCCCCCCCAAGTCCCCTGACACCTCCCCCACTGTCCCCCACTCCCCCCATCCACCCCATCCCCGCGCTTAGAACAGTGCTTTGCACATAGTAAGCGCTTAATAAATGCCATTATTATTATTATTATTATTATTATCATCATCATCCTCATCATTATTATTATCATTATCATTATTATTATTATTATCCCCCCCCAAAAAAACAGTTTGGGGTCCGGAGGGGGAGAGGGGAGCAGTCCTCTCCCAGAGGAGGAACCCGAACCCCCAGCTCAGTCAGTAATTTAATTACAGTATTCATTTTCATTCAATCGTATTTATTGAGCCCTTATTGTGTGCAGAGCACTGGACTAAGCGCTTGGGAAGTGCAAGGTGTTTTGTTCTGTTTTCGTATTTATTGAGCACTTACTGTGTGCAGTGCACTGGACTAAGCGCTTGGGAAGTCCAATTTGGCAACATATAGAGACGGTCCCTACCCAACAGTGGGCTCAAGCGCTTACTATTCATTCATTCATTCAATCGTATTTATTTAGCTCTTACTGTGTGCAGAGCACTGTAGTAATAATAATAATAATAATAATAATAATAATAATGGTATATCTTTATTCTATTTATTTTATTTTGTTAATATTTTTGGTTTTGTTCTCTGTCTCCCCCTTCTAGACTGTGAGCCCACTGTTGGGTAGGGACCGTCTCTATATGTTGCCAACTTGTACTTCCCAAGCGCTTAGAACAGTGCTCTGCACACAGTAAGCGCTCAATAAATACGATTGAATGAATGAATGAATGAATGAATGATTGTATTTGTTAAGCGCTTACTATGTGCAAAGCACTGTTCTAAGCACTGGGGAGGTTACAAGGTGATCAGGTTGTCCCACCCGGGGCTCACAGTTTTAATCCCCATTTTACAGATGAGGGAACTGAGGCCCAGAGAAGTTAAGTGACTTGCCCAAGGTCACACAACTGACAGTTGGCAGAGCTGGGATTTGAACCCATGACCTCTGACTCCAAAGCCCGGGCTCTTTCCATTGAGCCACTGTACTAAGCGCTTGGGAAGTCCAAGTTGGCAACATATAGAGACGGTCCCTACTCAACAGTGGGCTCAAGCGCTTCCTATTCATTCATTCATTCAATCGTATTTATTGAGCGCTTACTGTGTGCAGAGCACTGGACTGAGCGCTTGGGAAGTCCAAGTTGGCAACATCTAGAGACGGTCCCTACCCAGCAGCGGGCTCACAGTCTAGAAGGGGGTGACAGAGAACAAAACAAGACATATTAACAAAATAAAATAAATAGAATAAATATGTACAAATAAAATAAATAAATAGAGTAATAAATCTGTACAAACATCTATACATCTATACAGGTGCTGTGGGGAAGGGAAGGAGGTAAGATGAGGGGGATGGAGAGGGGGACGAGGGGGAGAAGAAGGAGGGGGCTCAGTGTAGCCTAGTGGGTAGAGCCCGGGTCTGGGTGTCAGAAGGTCATGGGTGCTAATCCCGGCTGTGTGTGTGGCCTTGGACAAGCCACTTCACCTCTCTGGGCCTCAGTTACCTCATCTGTAAAATGGGGATGAAGCCCGTGAGCCCCAGCTCTATGGAAAGAGCCCGGGCTTGGGAGTCAGAGGTCGTGGGTTCTAACCCCGGCTCCGCCACTTATCGGCTATGTGACTTTGGGCAGGTCACTTCACTTCTCTGTGCCTCAGTTCCCTCATCTGTAAAATGGGGATTAAGACTGTGAGCCCCCCGTGGGACAACCTGATCACCTTGTAACCTCCCCAGCGCTTAGAACAGTGCTTTGCACATAGTAAGCGCTTAATAAATGCCATTATTATTATTACTCTTATCACCTTGTAACCTCCCCAGCACTTAGAACAGTGCTTTGCGCATAGTAAGCGCTTAATAAATGCTATCATTAATTAATAAATTCTCTATGCCTCAGTTACCTCATCTGTAAAATGGGGATTAAAACTGTGAGCCCCACATGGGACAACCTGATCACCTTGTATCCCCCAACACTCAGAACAGTGCTTTGCAGATAGTAAGCGCCTAACAGATACCATCATTATTATTATTGTTATGAGTTCAAATCCCAGTTCTGCCAATTGTCAGCTAGGTGACTTTGGGCAAGTCATTTAACTTCTCTGTGCCTCAGTTCCCTCGTCTGTAAAATGGGAAGTAAGACTGTGAGCCCCATGTGGGACAACCTGATCACCTTGTATCCCCCAGTGCTTAGAACAGTGCTTTGCAGATAGTAAGCGCTTAACAAATACCATTATTATTATTCTTATCATTATTATCATTATTATTATTATTATTATGGGTTCAAATCCCAACCCTGCCAATTGTCAGCTGTGTGACTTTGGGCAAGTCACTTAACTTTTCTGGGCCTCAGTTCCCTCATCTGTAAAATGGGGATGAAGACTGTGAGCCCCACGTGGGACAACCTGATCACCTTGTATCCTCCCCAGCGCTTAGAACAGTGCTTTGCACATAGTAAGCGCTTAACACATAGTAAGCGCTTAACAAATGCCATCATTAGGGGATTGAGCCCATTGTTGGGTAGGGACTGTCTGTATCTGTTGCCAAATTGTACTTTCCAAGCGCTTAGCACAGTGCTCTGCACACAGTAAGCGCTCAATAAATGCGATTGAATGAATGAATCATTATTATTATTATGTGGGACAGGGGCTGTCTCCAATCTACTTATCTGTATCTACCTCAGTGCTTAGTACAGTGCCTAAGATATGTGAGCCCACTGTTGGGTAGGGACTGTCTCTATATGTTGCCAACTTGGACTTCCCAAGCGCTTAATACAGTGCTCTGCACACAGTAAGCACTCAATAAATACGATTAAAGGAATGAATGAATAAGATAGAGTAAGCACTTAACAAATACGGGTTTTTTTGTTTCGTTTTTTTTAAAAAGAGGACCTGGGTTCTAATTCCGGCTCTGCCACTGGTCTGCTTCGTGACCTCGGACAAGTCACTTCAATCAATCAATCAATTAATCGTATTTATTGAGCGCTTACTGTGTGCAGAGCACTGTACTAAGCGCTTGGGAAGTACAAGTTGGCAACATATAGAGACGGTCCCTACCCAACAGTGGGCTCACAGTCTAAAAAGGGAGGGGGGGATAATGGCGTTTATTACTTCACTTAGAGAGCAACGTGGCTCAGTGGAAAGAGCATGGGCTTGAGAGTCAGAGGTCATGGGTTCTAATCCCGCTCCACCGCTTGTCAGCTGGGTGACTTTGAGCAAGTCACGTCCCTTCTCTGTGCCTCAGTGATCTCATCTGTAAATTGGGGATTAAGACTGTGAGCCGCCCCATGGGACAACCTGATCACCTTGTATCTCCCCCAGTGCTTTGAACAGTGCTGGCACATAGTAAGCGCTTAACCATCAATCAATCAATTGTATTTATTGAGCGCTTACTGTGTGCAGAGCACTGTACTAAGCAAATACCATCATTATTATTATTATTACTAAACACTTTTGGGGGCCTCAGTTCCCTCATCTGTAAAATGGGGATTGAGGCTGTGAGTCCCACGTGGGACAGGGACTGTGTCCATCCTGAATGACTTGTACCTATCTCAGTGCTTAGTACAGTCCCCTGCACATAGTAAGTGCTTAACAAATACTACAATTAATATTATTTGTGGGACAGGGACTGTATCTGACTTGATTATCTTGTCTCTATTCCCAGTGCTTAGTGCAGTGCTTGGGACACTATAAACGATTAACAAATGCCACACTTATTACTGTCATCTGATGAGCTCTTTGTGGGCAGGGAATGTGTCTGATGTTGGATTGTCCTCTCCCAAGCGCTTAGTACAGTGCTTTGCACACAGTAAGTGCTCAATAAATTCGATTGAATGAATGAATTATCCGGCCTCTACCTCAACGCAGAGCACAGTGCTCTGCACAGGATCTGCACTTAAAGCAGCCGGGAGGTGTATGTAATGGTATTCTAGGCCAACTTGGTATACTATGTTGCCAACTTGTACTTCCCAAGCGCTTAGTCCAGTGCTTTGCACACAGTAAGCGCTCAATAAATACAATTGAATGAATGAATGAATAGACTGTGAGCCCACTGTGGGCAGGGATTGTCTCTATTTGTTGCTGAATTGTACTCCCCAAGTGCCTAGTACAGTGCTCTGCATACAGTAGGCGTTCAATAAATACGACTGAAGGAATATACATTGAAAAGCAGCAAGGCGTAGAAGATAGAGCCTGTGAGCCCACTGTTGGGTAGGGACTGTCTCTGTATGTTGCCAACTTGTACTTCCCAAGCGCTTAGTACAGTGCTCTGCACACAGTAAGCGCTCAATAAATACGATTGATTGATTGATTGATTGATAGAGCCTGGGAATCAGAGGCCCTGGGCCCTAATCCCAGCTCCTCTACTTCTCTGCTGTGTGATCTTGGGTGAGTCACTTCACTTCATCTGTACCTCAGCTCCCTCATCTGTAAAATGGGGATTAAATAATAATAATAATAATAATGGCATTTATTAAGCACTTACTATGTGCAAAGCACTGTTCTAAGCACTGGGGAGGTTACAAGGTGATCAGGTTTTCCCACAGGGGGTTCACAGTCTTCATCCCTATTTTACAGATGAGGGAACTGAGGCGCAGAGAAGTGAACCCAGTCTTTTAGACTGTAAGCCCACTGTTGGGTAGGGAATGTATCTATATGTTGCCAACTTGTACTTCCCAAGTGCTTAGTCCAGTGCTCTGCACACAGTAAGCGCTCAATAAATACAATTGATTGATTGATTGAAGTGACTTGCCCAAAGTCACCCAGCTGACAATTGGCAGAGCTGGGATTTGAACCCATGACCTCTGACTCCAAAACCCGGGCTCTTTCCACTGGGCCACGCTGCTTCTCTAAATCCTCTCTAAATCCTCATCCCTCCGATTTAGCCTGAAAGCCCCACATGTGTCCAACCCCTTGAACTTGGATCTACCCCAACGCTCACAACAGTGCCTGGCACATAGTAAGCGCTGAAATAAAAAACCAACACATCACTAAATGCTTTCCAAGCCCTGCAATGAGCACTGGGGTTGTTGCAAGATAATCCAGTTGGACACAGTCCCTGTCCCAAACGGGGATCACAGTCTAGGAAGTTGGAGAGAAATATCTTATCTCCACTTTCAATTTCGAAGAAAAAACTGAGGCCTAGAGATGTTGCCAACTTGGACTTCCCAAGCGCTTAGTACAGTGCTCTGCACACAGTAAGCGCTCAATAAATACGATTGATTGATTAAGGGATTAACTCCTGATCCCGGACTTTAAAACCCTCTGTCATCGTGCCCTCTCCTCCCTCTCCTTGCTAGAAAAGCCTCATGGCTCAGTGGCAAGAGCCGGGGTTTGGGAGTCACAGGTCGTGGGTTCGAATCCTACCTCCGCCACTTATAAGCTGGGTGACTTAGGGCAAGTCACTTCACTTCAAATCCCAGGTCTGCCGATTGTCAGCTCTGTGACTTTGGGCAATTCACTTAACTTTTGCGTTGTCCCGGGGGGGCTCACAGTCTTAATCCCCATTTTACAGATCATCATCATCATCATCATCATCATCAATCGTATTTATTGAGCGCTTACTATGTGCAGAGCACTGTACTAAGCGCTTGGGAAATACAAGTTGGCAACATATAGAGACAGTCCCTACCCAACAGTGGGCTCACAGTCTAAAAGTTGGGAGAGGGGGGGAAACCTGATTATCTTGTATCTACCTCAGCGCTTAGAACAGTGCTTGGCACATAGTAAGTGCTTAACAAATACCATCATGATCATCATCACCAAAACCCTCCTAAGATCACATCTCCAACCGCTTAGTTCAGTGCCCTGCACCCAGTCATCACCAAAACCCTCCTAAGATCACATCTCTAACCGCGTAGTTCAGTGCCCTGCACACGGTAAGCGCTCAATAAACACCACTGAATGACTGATGGATTCATCTCCTCCAGGAAGCCTTCCCTGATTAAATCCTCATCTCCCCACCCACTGTCCCCCCTCTTCTGCATTGCCTAGGAACTTTCATCCGTTCGCCCCAAGCACTTAGCTATTCACCCCAGCCCTATGTCCGCATCCTTATAATAACAATAATGATGGTATTTGTTAAGCGCTTACTATGTGTCAGGCACTATAAGAAGCACTGGGGTGAATAGAAGCAAATCAAGCCGGACACTGTCCCTGTCCCATGTGGGGCTCCCAGTCTCTATCCCCATTTTACAGATGAGGGAACCGAGGCCCAGAGAAGTGAAATGACTTGCCCAAGGTCACACAGCAGACAAGTGTCACAGCCGGGATTAGAACCCATGATTTTCCGACTTGCAGGCCCGGGCTTTACCCACTCCATCACTTTCCCGCTCTGAAATTTATTTTAGCATCTGTCTTCCCCTACCAGCCTGTCAGCTCCTTAAGGGATTGTACCCACTAGCTCTGTTGCCTTGTCCCAAGGACTCAGTAATAATAATAATAATAATAATAATAATAATAATAATAGCATTTATTAAGCGCTTACTATGTGCAAAGCACTGTTCTAAGCACTGGGGAACATGATCAGGTTGCCCCACGGGGGAGCTCACAGTCTTAATCCCCATTTTACAGATGAGGTCACTGAGGCCCAGAGAAGTGAAGTGACTTGCCCAGAGTCACCCAGCTGACAAGTGGGGGAGCCGGGATTTGAACCCATGACCTCTGACTCCAAAGCCCGGGCTATTTCCACTGAGCCTCACTGCTTCTCTGTTTTGTTTTGTTGTCTGTCTCCGCCTTCTAGACTGTGAGCCCGTTGTTGGGTAGAGACCGTCTCTATATGTTGCCAACTTGTACTTCCCAAGCGCTTAGTACAGTGCTCTGCACACAGTAGGTGCTCAATAACTATGACTGATTGATTGATTGAATGAATTGTCAGCTGTGTGACTTTGGGCAAGTCATTTCACTTCTTCTAGACTGTGAGCCCACTGTTGGGTAGGGACCGTCTCTATATGTTGCCAACTTGTACTTCCCAAGCGCTTAGTACAGTGCTCTGCACACAGTAAGTGCTCAATAAAAACGATTGATTGATTGATTGATTCTCTGTGCCTCAGCCTCAGTTCCCTCATCTATAAAATGGGGCTTAAGACTGTGAGCCCCCCGTGGGACAACGTGGTCACCTTGTAACCTCCCCAGCGCTTAAAACAGGGCTTTGCTCACATTAAGCGCTTAATAAATGCCATCATCATTATTATTATTATAAATAAATAAATGAGGGAGTCATTTATTCATTCAATCGTATTTATTGAGCGCTTACGGTGTGCAAAGCGCTGAATTAAGCACTTGGGAGAGTATGATATAACAAAAACCAGACATAGTGGTTGTCCACGACAAGCTCATGTTGTCAACTTGTACTTCCCAAGCGCTTAGTACAGTGCTCTGCACACAGTAAGTGCTCAATAAATACGATTGATTGATTGATTGATTGATTGATTGATTGGAGGGATCGGGACACAAGTGATGTGGGGTTGAGGGAAGGGCGATTAAAGGGTGTGCAAATCCAGCCGCCAGAAGTGACGCAGGAGGTGAGGGTGGGGTGATGATGATCGTCATCATCAATCGTATTTATTGAGCGCTTACTGTGTGCAGAGCACTGTACTAAGCGCTTGGGAAGTACAAATTGGCAACATATAGAGACAGTCCCTGCCCAACAGTGGGCTCACAGTCTTATTTGCTAAGCGCTTCCTTAGCTGCCAAGCACTGTTTTCAGCCCTGGCATAGACGGAAGGTCACCAGGTTGGCCCACGTGGGGCTCAAAGCCGTATCAACTTTCCAGATGAGGGAACTGAGGCCCAGAGAAGTGAAGTGTCTTGCCCAAGGTCACACAGCAGACAAGTGGCGGAGGCGGGATTAGAACCCACGTCCTCTGACCCGCTGCCGAGAAGCAGCGCGGCTCAGTGGAAAGAGCCCGGGCTTTGGAGTCAGAGGTCAGGGGTTCAAATCCCAGCTGCACCATTTGTCAGCTGCGTGACTTTGGGCAAGTCACTTCACTTCTCTGGGCCTCAGTTATCTCATCTGGAAAATGGGGATTAATCAATCAACCATATTTATTGAGCACTTACTGTGTGCAGAGCACTGTACTAAGCACTTGGGAAGTACAAGATGGCAACATATAGAGACGGTCCCTACCCAACAGTGGGCTCACCGTCTAAGATTAAGACGGTGAGCCCCAAGTGGGACAACCTGATCACCTCGTAACCTCCCCAGCACTTAGAATAGTGCTTTGCACATAGTAAGCACTTAATAAATGCCATTATTATTATTATTTGGAGTCAGAGGTCATGGGTTCAAATCCCACCTCTGCCACTTGTCAGCTGTATGACTTTGGGCAAATCCCTTACCTTCTCTGGGCTTCAGTTATCTCATCCGGAAAATGGGGATTAAGACTGTGAGCTCCCTGTGGGACAACCGGATCACCTTGTAACCTCCCCAGCGCTTAGAACAGTGCTTTGCACATAGTAAGCACTTAATAAATGCCATTATTATTATCATTATTATAGACTGTGAGCCCACTGTTGGGTAGGGACCGACTCTATATGTTGCCAACTTTTACTTTCCAAGCGCTTAGTCCAGTGCTCTGCACACAGTAAGCGCTCAATAAATACGATTGAATGAATGAATGAATTATTATTATTTGTAGTCAGAGGTCATGGGTTCAAATCCCAGCTCTGCCACTTGTCAGCTGTATGACTTTGGGTAAATCCCTTCACTTCTCTGGGCCTCAGTTACCTCATCTGGAAAATGGGGATGAAGATGATGAGCCCCCGTGGGACAACCTGATCACCTTGTAACCTCCCCAGGGCTTAGAAAAGTGCTTTGCACATAGTAAGTGCTTAATAAATGCCATTATTATTATTATTATTATTCTAGACTGTGAGCCCACTGTTGGGTAGGGACCGTCTCTATATGTTGCCAACTTGTACTTTCCAAGCACTTAGTACAGTGCTCTGCACACAGTAAGTGCTCAATAAATATGATTGAATGAATGAATTATTAATATTTGGAGTCAGACGTCACGGGTTCAAATCCCAGCTCCGCCACTTGTCAGCTGTATGACTTTGGGCAAATCCCTTAACTTCTCTGGGCCTCAGTTATCTCATCTGGAAAATGGTGATGAAGAACGGTGAGCCCCCCGTGGGACAACCTGATCACCTTGTAACCTCCCCAGTGCTTAGAAGAGTGCTTTGCACATAGTAAGCGCTTAATAAATGCCATTATTATTATCCCCAAGCCCGGGCTCTTGCCACTGAGCCACGCTGCTTCTGGGAGCTGGCTTCCTAGCTCTGTGCCGGGGGGCGGAATTCATTCATTTATTCATTCAGCCAATCGTATTTATTGAGCGCTTACTGTGTGCAGAGCACTGGACTGAGCGCTTGGGAAGTACAAGTTGGCAACATGAGGGGTGTGTTTTGTGTTGGTGTGTGTTGTGTGTGTTTTGTGTGTTGTGTCTGTTTGGAGGAGGTGGGGCAGAGCAGGTGGCAGGTCTGTAGCAGGCCCAGGGCATGTAGCTTAGCTCAATGGAAAGAGCCCAGGCTTGGGAGTCAGAGGCCGTGGGTTCAAATCCCGGCTCCACCAGCTGCCAGTTGTGTGACTTTGGGCAAGTCACTTGACTTCTCTGTGCCTCAGTTCCCTCATCTGTTAAATGGGGATTAAGATTGTGAGCCCCCCAGGGGTCAACCTGATCACCTTGTAACCTCCCCAGCACTTAGAACAGTGCTTTGCACATAGTAAGTGCTTAATAAATGTCATTATTATTATTATTATTATTATTATTATGCTGGTATTGGGCATGAGTTCCAATTACCAGTGGTGGCCATGCCCGTCCAAGCTGAGCATTTGTTTTGTTCTCTGTCTCCTCCTTCTAGACTGTGAGCCCACTGTTGTGTAGGGACCGTCTCTAGCTGTTGCCAACTTGTACTTCCCAGGCGCTTAGTGCAGTGCTCTGTACACAGTAAGCGCTCAATAAATACAATTGAATGAATGAATGAAAGAATCTAGCTTTATTTCTATTTATTCTAACGACTTGACACCTGTCTCCATGTTTCGATTCATTGTCTGTCTCCCCCTTCAAGACTGTGAGCCCGTTGTTGGGTAGGGACCGTCTGTATAGGTTGCCAACTTGAACTTCTCAAGTGCTTAGTACAGTGCTCTGCACACAGTAAGCGTTCAATAAATACGATTGAATGAATGAATGAATGAATCTAGCTTTATTTCTATTTATTCTAATGACTTGACACCTGTCTCCGTGTTTTGATTCATTTTCTGTCTACACCCTTCTAGACCGTGAGCCCGTTGTTGGGTAGGGACCGTCTCTATATGTTGCCGACTTTTACTTCCCAAGCGCTTAGTACAGAGGAGTTTCTGTTGGATGCGGAGGGGGACGGGCGACCACTGGAGGGTCGTAAGGATTGGGGACACATGGACTACTAAGCGCTTAGTACAGTGCTCTGCACACAGTAAGCGCTCAATAAATACGATTGATTGATTGATTGAATGGTTTTGTAGAAAAGTGATCAGGGCAGCTGAGAGGAGTGGGGAGAGACAGGAGGCAGGGAGGTCAACGAAGAGGCTGATACAGGAATCACCGGGGGGAGGGAGGGATAGGATAATCAATCAATCAATCAATCAATCAATCGTATTTATTGAGCGCTTACTGTGTGCAGAGCATTGTTCTAAGCGCTTGGGAAGTCCAAGTTGGCAACATATAGAGACGGTCCCTACCCAACAGTGGGCTCACAGTCTAAAAGGGGGAGACAGAGAACAAAACCAAACATATTAACAAAATAATATAAGTGATTTCCCCCCCCCCGCCCTACCTCCTTCCCCTCCCCACAGCCCCTGTATATTTGTTTGTACAGATTGATTACTCTATTTATTTTACTTGTACATATTTACTATTCTATTTATTTTATTCTGTTAATATGTTTTGTTTTGTTGTCTGTCTCCCCCTTCTAGACCGTGAGCCCGTTGTTGGGTAGGAACCGTCTCTATATGTTGCCAACTTGGACTTCCCAAGTGCTTAGTACAGTGCTCTGCACACAGTAAGCGCTCAATAAATATGATTGAATGAATGAATGAATGAATGGCTAACACAGGAGCAGTTTGGATGGAGAGGAAAAGGCGGATTTTAGCCACGTTGTGGAGGTCCTTATTGAAGGCCCATCTTCTCTGGCAGGCCTTCCCACACCCTTCTTTCCTCTCTCCCACTGAGCCCTACTCATTACCATATCTGTCATTTTATTTATTTGTATCGATGTCTGATTGATGTATTGATTGATGTCTGTCTCCCCCTCTCATTCATTCATTCATTCATTCAATCGTATTTATTGAGCGCTTACTGTGTGCAGAGCACTGGACTAAGTGCTTGGGAAGTACAAGTTGGCAACATATAGAGACGGTCCCTACCCAACAGCGGGCTCGCAGTCTAGAAGGGGGAGACAGACAACAAAACAAAACATATTAACAAAATAAAATAAATAGAATAAATATGTACAAGTAAAATAAATAAATAGAGGAATAAATCCGTACAAACATATATACATATATACAGGTGCTGTGGGGAGGGGAAGGAGGTAAGGCGGGGCTCACAGTCTTAATCCCCATTATACAGATGCGGTCACTGAGGCCCAGAAAAGTTAAGTGAATTGCCCAAAGTCACACAGCTGACAATTGGCAGACCTGGGATTTGAAGTGAAATGACTTGCCCCAAGTCACCCAGCTGATAAGTGGCGAAGGCAGGATTCGAACCCACGATCCGTGACTCCCAAACCGGGGCTCTTGCCACTGAGCCATGAGGCTTTTCTAGCAAGGAGAGGGAGGAGAGGGCAAGATGACAGAGGGTTTTAAAGTCCGGGATCAGGAGTTAATCCCTTAACATCTCTAGGCCTCAGTTTCTTCATCGAAATTGAAAGTGGAGATAAGCTATTTCTCTCCAACTTCCTAGACTGTGCTCCCCGTTTGGGACAGGGACCGTGTCCAACTGGATTATCTTGCAACAACCCCAGTGCTCATTGCAGGGCTTGGAAACCATTTAGTGATGTGTTGGTTTGTTATTTCAGCGCTTACTATGTGCCAGGCACTGTTGTGAGCGTTGGGGTAGATCCAAGTTCAAGGGGTTGGACACATGTGGGGCTCTCAGGCTAAATCGGAGGGATGAGGATTTAAGAGGATTTAGAGAAGCAGCGTGGCTCAGTGGAAAGAGCACTACTGAGAGCTCTCCTCCTCCAGGAGGCCTTCCCAGACTGAGCCCCTTCCTTCCTCTCCCCCTCGTCCCCCTCTCCACCCCCCCATCTTACCTCCTTCCCTTCCCCACAGCACCTGTATATATGTATAGATGTTTGTACAGATTTGTTACTCTATTTATTTTACTTGTACATATCTATTCTATTTATGTTATTTTGTTAGTATGTTTGGTTTTGTTCTCTGTCTCCCCCTTCTAGACTGTGAGCCCGCTGTTGGGTAGGGACTGTCTCTATATCTTGCCAACTTGGACTTCCCAAGCGCTTGGTACAGTGCTCTGCACACAGTAAGCGCTCAATAAATACGATTGATGATGATGATGATGATGAAAGAGCACGGGTTCGCGACCAAGAGCCCACTGAGGGCAAGGAATGTCACTGTTTATTTTACCATATTTCCCCAAGCGCTTAGTCCAGTGCTGTGCACCCAGTAAGTGCTCAATAACGACTGAATGAATTCATTCAATCATTCAATCGTATTTATTGAGCGCTTACTGTGTGAACTGACAGGATTTAGTGATTGGAGCTGGCGTCAGCCTCTCATTCATTCATTCAATTGTATTTATCGAGTGCTTACTGTGTGCAGAGCACTGTACTAAGCGCTTGGGAAGTACAAGTTGGCAACATATAGAGACGGTCCCTTCCCAACAGTGGGCTCACTCATCGGCTCCCGCTTCAGGATCCAGAGTCCCCCCAGCCCCGCTGGGATCCAGACCAGGGCTCTTCTAATTAATTAATTAATAATGGCATTTATTAAGCACTTACTATGTGCAAAGCACTGTTCTAAGCACCGGGGAGGTTACAAGGTGATCAGGTTGTCCCAAAGGGGGCTCACAGTCTTCATCCTCATTTTACAGATGAGGTAACTGAGGCACAGAAAAGTGAAGTGACTTGCCCAAAGTCACACAGCTGACAATTGGCAGAGGTGGGATTTGAACCCAGGACCTCTGATTCCAAAGCCCGGGCTCTTTCCACTGAGCCACGCTGCTTCAAATCCCGGCTCCGCCACCTGTCAGTTCTAGACTGTCAGCTCCTTGTGGGCAGGGAATCATCAATCATATTTATTGAGCGCTTACTGTGTGCAGAGCACTGTACTAAGCGCTTGGGAAGTACAAATTGGCAACATATAGGGAATGTGTCTGTTTATTGTTCTATGGTCCTCTCCCAAGCCCATAGTCCAGTGCTCTGGACACAGTAAGCGCTCGGTAAATACTCTATTAATTTGTTTATTTTACTTGTACATATCTATTCTATTTATTTTATTTTGTTAATATGTTTGGTTTTGTTCTCTGTCTCCCCATTCTAGACTGTGAGCCCACTGTTGGGTAGGGACTGTATCTATATGTTGCCAACTTGGACTTCCCAAGCGCTTAGTGCAGTGCTCTGCACACAGTAAGCGCTCAATAAATACGATTGATTGATTAATTGATTGATTGATTGATTGAGTGATCGGCATCCCTGACGTGCCGCTTCCTCTGTTCCAGGTTTCCAGGACGATCCCGGGACTTTGAGCTCCACAGTGGCCATGACAGGTGGGTGACACTTCTCCCGGAGGACACAAGGCCCGCCCTGCTCATTCATTCAATCATATGTTTGTACATATTTATTACTCTATTTATTTATTTATTTATTTTACCTGTACATACCTATTCTATTTATTTTATTTTGTTAGTATGTTTGGTTTTGTTCTCTGTCTCCCCCTTTTAGACTGTGAGCCCACTGTTGGGTAGGGACTGTCTCTAGATGTTGCCAATTTGTACTTCCCAAGCGCTTAGTACAGTGCTCTGCACATAGTAAGCGCTCAATAAATACGATTGATGATGATGATGATGTTTATCGAGCGCTTACTGCGTGCAGAGCACTGTACTAAGCGCTTGGGAAAGTCCAGTACAGTCCCTGCCCACAGTGAGCTCACAGCAGGGCGGTGGCGGGAGGGAGGCAGACATCAAAACGAGTAAAGAGACCTCAATATAAATAAATAAAATGACAGATGGAGACATAAATTAAGACTGTGAGCCCCCCGTGGGACAACCTGATCACCTTGTACCCTCCCCAGCGCTTAGAACAGTGCTGTGCACATAGTAAGCGCTGAGCAAATGCCATTATTATTATTATTATTATTATTATTATTATGTTGCCAACTTGTACTTCCCAAGTGCTTAGTCCAGTGCTCTGCACACAGTCAGTGCTCAATAAATACGATCGATTGATTGATTGATTGATTATTATTATTATAAATAATATATGTTGCCAATTTGTACTTCCCAAGCGCTTAGTACAGTGCTCTGCACATAGTAAGCACTCAATAAATACGATTGATTGATTGATTAATTGATTATTATTATTATAAATAATATACATTGCCAATTTGTACTTCCCAAGCGCTTAGTACAGTGCTCTGCACACAGTAAGCGCTCAATAAATATGATTGATTGACTGATTGATTGATTGATTATTATTATTATAAATAATATATGTTGCCAATTTGTACTTCCCAAGCGCTTAGTCCAGTGCTCTGCACATAGTAAGTGCTCAATAAATACGATTGATGATGATAAATTCCGTGGGGAGGGCAGAGCAAAGGGAGCAAGTCAGGTTGAGGCAGAAGCGAGTGGGAGAGGAGGAAAAGTGGGGCTTAGTCTGGGAAGGCCTCTCGGAGGAGAGGGGCCTTCAGTAAGGCTTTGAAGGGGGATAGAGTCATTGTCTGGGGGATTTATAATAATGGCATTTATTAAGCGCTTACTATGTGCAAATAATAATAATAATAATAATGATGGCATTTATTAAGCACTTACTGTGTGTAAAGCACTGTTCTAAGCGCTGGGGAGGTTACAAGGTGATCAGGTTGTCCCATGTGGGGCTCACAGGTTTCATCCCCATTTTACAGATGAGGGAACCGAGGCACAGAAAAGTTAAGTGACTTGCCCAAAGTCACACAGCTGATAATTGGCGGGGCCGGGATTTGAACCCGTGACTCAAAGCCGGGATTTCATCATCATCAATTGTATTTATTGAGCGCTTACTATGTGCAGAGCACTGTACTAAGCACTTGGGAAGTACAAGTTGGCAACATATAGAGACAGTCCCTCCCCAACAGTGGGCTCACAGTTTAAAAGGAGGAGACAGAGAACAAAACCAAACATACTAACAAAATAAAAAAAATAGAATAGATATGTACAAATAAAATAGAGTAATAAATATGTACAAACATATATCCATATATACAGGTGCTGTGGCGAAGGGAAGGAGGTAAGATGGGGGGGATGGAGAGGGGGACGAGGGGGAGAGGAAGGAAGGGGCTCAGTCTGGGAAGGCCTCCTGGAGGAGGTGAGCTCTCAGCAGGGATTTGAGGAGGGGAGGGTGGTCCAGGCCGGAGGTAGGTGGTGGGCCAGGGGTCGGCGGTGAGGCTAGTGAGCTGGAGGCCCAGGGAGAAGATTACCGGCAGCAGAGGAGCGGAGGGTGCGGGCTGGGAGGGAGAAGGACAGAAGGGAGGTGAGGGAGGAGGGGGTGAGGAGATGATGATGGCATTTATTAAGCGCTTACTATGTACAGAGCACTGTTCTAAGCGCTGGGGAGGTTACAAGGTGATCATCATCAATCGTATTTATTGAGCGCTTACTATGTGCAGAGCACTGTACTAAGCGCTTGGGAAGTACAAATTGGCAACATCTAGAGACAGTCCCTACCCAACAGTGGGCTCACAGTCTAAAAGGGGGAGACAGAGAACAAAACCAAACATACTAACAAAATAAAATAAATAGAATAGATATGTACAAATAAATTAAATAAATAAATAAATAGAGTTAAAAAAAAAAAAAGTGATCAGCTTGTCCCATGGGGTCTCACAGTCCCCATTTTACAGATGAGCTAACTGAGGCACCGAGAATAATAATAATAATGATGGCATTTATTAAGCGCTTACTATGTGCAGAGCACCGTTCTAAGCGCTGGGGAGGTTGCAAGGTGATCAGGTTGTCCCACGGGGGGCTCACAGTCTGAATCCCCATTTCACAGAGGAGGTCACTGAGGCCCAGAGAAGGGAAGGGACTTGCCCAAAGGCACACAGCTGACAAGGGGCGGAGCCGGGACTTGAACCCATGACCTCTGACTCCAAAGCCCGGGCTCTTTCCACTGAGCCACGCTGCTTCCTTTCTTCTGACTGAAAAACTAAAAGGACACGTGTTTTGGGGGCCGAATTGATGGCGTAACTACAGAAAACAAACATCCAAAATCATCGACCGCTAGGCTTCCCAGCATTTCTCCCCTTCCTCTTCCTCCCCGCTTTTAGACTGTGAGCCCACTGTTGGGTAGGGACCGTCTCTCTATGTTGCCAACTTGGACTTCCCAAGCGCTTAGTCCAGTGCTCTGCACACAGTAAGCGCTCAATAAATTCGATTGATTGATTGATTTCTCCCATCCTCATCCTCTCTTCTCCCCTTCCCCTTTCTCAGGCAGTCATTTGTATTTGAGCACTTACTGTGTGCAGAGCACTGTACTAAGCACTTGGGAAAGTACAATATAAATACAATATAAGAGCAGCGGGGCTCAGTAGAAATAATAATAATAATAATGGCATTTATTAAGCACTTACTATTTACAAAGCACTGTTCTAAGCGCTGGGGAGGTTACAAGGTGATCAGGTTGTCCCACGTGGGGCTCACAGTCTTCATCTCCATTTTACAGATAAGGTAACGGAGGCCCAGAGAAGTGAAGTGACTTGCCCAAAGTCACCCAGCTGACAGTTGGCGGAGCCGGAATTTGAACCCCTGCCCTCTGACTCCAAAGCCCGGGCTCTTTCCACTGAGCCCCGCTGCTTCTCGGAGCCCGGGCTTTGGAGTCAGGGGTCGTGGGTTCAAATCCCCGCTCCGCCAACCGCCAGCTGTGTGACTCTGGGCAAGTCACTTCACTTCTCTGTCATCTGTAAAATGGGGATGAAGACTGCTAGCCCCCAGTGGGACAACCCGATCACCTTGTAACCTCCCCAGCGCTTAGAACGGTGCTTTGCACATAGCAAGGGCTTAATAAATGCCATCATTATTCCCTGGCCTCTCCTTATCCTCCCTCCCCTCCCTTTTCCTTTCCATCCGCCCCTCCCCTCCTTCCTTTTCCTCTTTTCTTCCCCTCCCTGTCCCCTCCCCTCCTTCCTTTTCCTCTTTTCTCCCCCTCCCTGTCCCCTCCCCTCCTTCCTTTTCCTCTTTTCTCCCCCTCCCTGTCCCCTCCCCATTACATTGTCCTCTCTGGGCCCCCCGGACACCTCTGGTTTTTCCGTCAGGTCACTGGCCACTGTGCCTTGGTGGTCCCCCTGACCTGGGTCAGCTGGGAGGCCTGGGCCCCCTGAATAGAGTCTGAATTTTTCCTCTGGCCTTGGCCAGTTTCCCATCATTACCCCCCCCGTCCTGCCCGCTTTTTTTTTTTTAATGGCATTTGTTAAGCGCTTACTATGCTCAAAGCTTCCGTACACACGTACACACACCCAAGAACACACAAACACACACATCCGCACACATCCGCCTTTGGAAAACCCGCTTCAAACCACCCCCTGGCAGAGAGGCGATGTCACCGTGCCCTGGACGGGGCCAGCGTCAAGTCCAATGGCCAGGCCCATGACCCTTGACCCCTGTCCCCGGCCAACTGCAGCCCTGACCCCTGACCTTTGGCTTCGCCCTCCCCCCGTGGACCGCCGTCATCGATCTCCCGTGTTTGTGGGGCATGGGTTAAACGCCTTCCCGCTGGACGCCTGCCCAGCCCCGGCTCCTCATAATAATAATAACAATAATGACGGCATTTATTAAGCGCTTACTAAGTGCAAAGCACTGTTCTAAGCGCTGGGGAGGTTACAATAATAATAATGGCATTTATTAAGCGCTTACTATGTGAAAAGCACTCTCCCCCTCGTCCCCCCCATCTTACCTCCTTCCCTCCCCCACAGCACCTGCATATATGGATATATGTTTGTACATATTTGTTACTCTATTTATTTATTTTGCTTGTACATATCTATTCTATTTATTTTGTTTTGTTAGTATGTTTGGTTTTGTTCTCCGTCTCCCCCTTTTAGACTGTGAGCCCACTGGTGGGGAGGGACCGTCTCTAGATGTTGCCGACTTGGACTTCCCAAGCGCTTAGTACAGTGCTCTGCACACAGTAAGCGCTCAATAAATACGATTGATGATGATGATGATGATCAGGTTGTCCCACGGGGGGCTCACGGTCTTCATCCCCATTTTACAGATGAGGGAACTGAGGCCCAGAGAAGTGAAGTGACTTGCCCGAAGTCACTCAGCTGACAGTTGGCGGAGCTGGGATTCGAACCCATGAACTCTTTGACTCCAAAGCCCCGGCTCTTTCCACTGAGCCACGCTGCTTCAATAATAATGATAATAATGGCATTTATTAAGCGCTTACTATGTGCAAAGCACTGTTCTAAGCGCTGGGAAGGATACAAGGTGATCAGGTTGTCCCACGGGGGGCTCACAGTCTTCATCCCCATTTTACAGATAAGGTAACAGAGGCACAGAGAAGTGAAGTGACTTGCCCAAAGTCACACAGCTGACAGTTGGAGGAGCTGGGATTCGAACCCATGAACTCTTTGACTCCAAAGCCCGGGCTCTTTCCACTGAGCCACGCTGCTTCAGGTTGCGGGAGGGCAGAGACCATTCATTCAGTCAGTCGTATTTATTGAGCGCTTACTGTGTGCAGAGCACTGTACTAAGCACTGTTAGACTGTGAGCCCACTGTTGGGTAGGGACCGTCTCTATATGTTGCCAACTTGTACTTCCCAAGCGCTTAGTACAGTGCTCTGCACACAGTAAGTGCTCAATAAATATGATTGATTGATACGAAGCACTTGGGAGAGTACAATACAACAACAGACACATTCCCTCCCACAAAGTGCTCATCAGATTCATTCATTCATTCAATCGTATTTATTGAGCACTTACTGTGAGCAGAGCACTGTACTAAGCGCTTGGGAAGTACAAGTTGGCAACATCTAGAGATGGTCCCTACCCAACAGTGGGCTCACAGTCTAGAAGGGGGAGACAGTAGCCTGCTGACAGTAATAACTGTGGAAATGATTTACGGTGCTCCAAGCACCGGGAATAGAGAGGAGAGAAGCAGCGTGGCTTAGTGGCAAGAGCCCGGGCTTGGGAATCAGAGGTCGTGGGTTCTAATCCCGGCTCTGCCACTTGTCAGCTGTGTGACCTTGGGCAAGCCACTTCACTTCTCTGGGCCTCAGTTACCTCATCTGGAAAATGGGGATGAAGATTGTAAGCCTCACGTGGGACAACCTAATTACCTTGTAACTACCCCAGTGCTTAGGAGAAGCAGCGTGGCTCAGTAGAAGAAGCCTGGGCTTTGGAATCGAGGTCATGGGTTCGAATCCCGGCTCCGCCAATTGTCAGCTGTGTGACTTTGGGCAAGTCACTTCACTTCTCTGGGCCTCAGTGACCTCATCTGTAAAATGGGGATTGAGACTGTGAGCCCCACGTGGGACAACCTGATCACCTTGTAACCTCCCCAGTGCTTAGAACAGTGCTTTGCACATAGTAAGCGCTTAATAAATGCCATCATTATTATTATTATTGTCACCTAATTTCTCTGTGCCTCAGTTCCCTCATCTGTAAAATGGGGATGAAGACTGTGAGCCACCTGTGGGACAACCTGAGCACCTTGTAACCTCCCAAGCGCTTAGAACAGTGCTTTGCACATAGTAAGCACTTAACAAATGCCATTATTATTATTAGAATGGTGCTTGGCACATAGTAAGCACTTCACAAATACCATAATAATAATAATAATAATAAAAGTCTGACACAGTCCCTGTCCCACAAATGATAACAATTGTGGTATTTGCTAGGTACTTACCAAGTACACGGGACTGTACTAAGCACCGTGATAGGTCCAAGTCAATCAATCGATCAATCAATCGTATTTATTGAGCGCTTACTGTGTGCAGAGCACTGTACTAAGCACTTGGGAAGCACAAATTGGCAACATATAGAGACAGTCCCTACCCAACAGTGGGCTCGCAGTCTAAAGGTCAATCGGGTTGGACACAGTCCCTGTCCCTGTCTCAATCCCCATTTTACAGATGAGGAAAATGACGCCCAGAGAAGTGACTTGCCCAAGGTCACACAGCCCAGAGAAGATCAGGTGGTCGAGGCAGCGGGGTTTTGGGGGTTGGGGGGGCGGGTCTACAGCGTCTCCCTTGTTTCTGGCAGCGAGCCCCCCGGCTGACCGGAGGAGAGGGGGACAGACACCGAGCCCACCCGCGGACCGCCACCTGACATGGCTCGGGCCTACTGAGGGGAGATAATAATAATAATAATGGCATTTATTAAGTGCTTACTATGTGCAAAGCACTGTTCTAAGCGCTGGGGAGGTTACAAGGTTGTCCCACAGGGGGCTCACAGTCTTAATCCCCATTTTACAGATGAGGTCACTGAGGCCCAGAGAAGTGAAATGAGTTGCCCAAAGTCACACAGCTGACAATTGGAGGAGCCGGGATTTGAACCCATGACCTCTGACTCCAAAGCCCGGCCTCTTTCCACTGAGCCACGCTGGAGATGGGGGCATTGGGCGGACAGGTGTTCCCGCGAGTGTGTGTCAACCCCAAGCCTGAAGCAGGGGCGAGGGGAGGGCCCCCTCCTCACCATTGACTTTATTTATATGGGGGTCTGTCTCCCCCTCTAAACCATGAGCTCATTATGGGCAGGGGGTGTGTCCATCTATTGTTACGGTGTCCTCTCCCAAGTGCTTCGTACAGTGTTCTGCACATGATAAGCACTCAGTAAATACATGTTGTATTTGTACATGTTTATTCTATTTATTTTATTTTGTTAATATGTTTGGTTTTGTTCTCTGTCTCCCCCTTCTAGACTGTGAGCCCACTGTTGGGCAGGGACCGTCTCTAGATGTTGCCAACTTGTACTTCCCAAGCACTTAGTACAGTGCTCTGCACACAGTAAGCGCTCAATAAATACGATTGATTGATTGATTGATTGATTGATTGAATGAAATTCAAAGCCCTCCTGAGAGCTCGCCTCCTCCAGGAGGCCTTCCCAAACTGAGCCCCATTTTTCCTCTCCTCCTCCCCATCCCCCCTGCCCTACCTCCTTCCCCTCTATTTATTTTATTATTTTAATATGTTTGGTTTTGTTCTCTGTCTCCCCCTTTTAGACTGTGAGCCCACTGTTGGGTAGGGACCGTCTCTATATGTTGCCAACTTGGACTTCCCAAGCGCTTAGTACAGTGCTCTGCACACAGTAAGCGCTCAATACGATTGATTGATTGATTGATTCCCCTCCCCACAGCACCTGTATATACATTTGTACAGATGTATCACTCTATTTATTTTCCTTGTACATATTTACTATTTATTTTGTGACTGATGTGCATAGAGCTTTAATTCTATTTGTTCTGACGATTTGGACACCCATCTCCAGGTTTTGATTTGTTGTCTGTCTTCCCCTTCTAGACTGTGAGCCCGCCGTTGGGTAGGGACCGTCTCTTTATAATAATAATAATGATGGCATTTATTAAGCACTTACTATGTGCAAAGCACTGTTCTAAGCACTGGGGAGGTTACAAGGTGATCAGGTTGTCCCTCGGGGGGCTCACAGTCTTAATCCCCATTTTACAGATGAGGGAACTGAGGCCCAGAGAAGTGAAGTGACTTGCCCAAAATCACACAGCTGACAGTTGACGGAGCCAGGGTTTGAACCCATGACCTTTGACTCCAAAGCCCGGGCTCTTTCCACTGAGCCACGCTGCTTCTCAATATGTTACTGACTTGTACTTCCCGAGCGCTTAGTCCAGTGCTCTGCACACAGTAAGCGCTCCAAAGCCTTACTGAAGGCCCACCTCCTCCAAGAAGCCTTCCCTGACAAAGCCCCCCTTTCCTCTTCTCCCGCTCCCTTCTGCGTCGCCCTGACTCGCTCCCTTTCTTCATCTCCCATCCCAGCCCCACACCGCTTAGGTCCACATCCCTCATTTATTCATTCATTCAATTGTATTTATTGAGCGCTTACTGTGTGCAGAGCACTGGACTAAGCACTTGGGAAGTCCAAGTTGGCAACATATAGAGAGACGGTCCCTACCCAACAGCGGGCTCACAGTCTAGAAGGGGGAGACAGATCATCATCATCATCGATCGTATTTATTGAGCGCTTACTGTGTGCAGAGCACTGTACTAAGCGCTTGGGAAGTACAAATTGGCAACATATAGAGACAGTCCCTACCCAACAGTGGGCTCACAGTCTAAAAGGGGGAGACAGATGACAAAACAAAACACGTGGGCAGGTGTCAAGTCGTCAGAATAATTAGAAATAAAGCTAGATTCATTCATTCAATTGTCAATTGTATTTACTGAGCGCTTACTGTGTGCAGAGCGCTGTACTAAGCGCTTAGGAAGTCCAACATTTATAAAAAATAATAATAATAATGGCATTTATTAAGCGCTTACTATGTGCAAAGCACTGTTCTAAGCGCTGGGGAGGTTACAAGGAGTTCAGGTTGTCCCACGGGGGGCTCACAGTCTTAATCCCCATTTTAAAGATGAGGGAACTGAGGCCCAGAGAAGTGAAGCGAGTTGCCCAAAGTCACACAGCTGACAAGTGGCGGACCCAGGATTCGAACCCCTGACCCTTGACTCCCAAGCCCGGGCTCTTTCCACTGAGCCACGCTGCTTCTCTAGCAGCAATTCATTGATTTCTATTCATGTCTGTCTCCCCCGCTAGACTGTCAGCCCACTGTGGGCAGGAAATGTGTCAGTTTATTGTTGTACTCTCCCAAGCACTTAGTCCATTCATTCATTCATTCAATCGTATTTATTGAGCACTTACTGTGTGCAGAGCACTGTACTAAGCGCTTGGGAAGTACAAGTCGGCAACATATAGAGACGGCCCGTACCCAACGACGGGCTCACAGTCTGGAAGGGGGAGACAGACAACAAAACAAAACATGAAGACGGGTGTCAAAGTCGTCAGAACAAATAGAATTAAAGCTAGATTCATTCATTCATTCATTCAATCGCATTTATTGAGCGCTTACTGTGTGCAGAGCACTGTACTAAGCGCTTGGGAAGTCCAAGTCGGCAACATATAGAGACAGTCCCTACCCAACAGTGGGCTCACAGTCTAGAAGGGGGAGACAGACAACAAAACAAAACATGTTAACAAAATAAAATAAATAGAATAGCCCATGCTCTTTCCAATCAATCAATCAATCAATCGTATTTATTGAGCACTTACTGTGTGCAGAGCACTGTACTAAGCACTTGGGAAGTCCAAGTCGGCAACATCTAGAGACAGTCCCTACCCAACAGCGGGCTCACAGACTAGAAGGGGGAGACAGAGAACAAAACAAAACACATTAACAAAATAAAATAAATAGAATAAATATGTACAAATAAAATAAATGAATAAAGTAATAAATACCTACAAACATATACATATCATCAATCGTATTTATTGAGCGCTTACTATGTACAGAACACTGTACTAAGTGCTTGGGAAGTACAAATTGGTAACATATAGAGACAGTCCCTACCCAACAGTGGGCTCACAGTAGGGACTGTCTCTATATGTTGCCAATTTGTACTTCCCAAGCACTTAGTACAGTGCTCTGCACATAGTAAGCGCTCAATAAATACGATTGATGATGAGACAGAGAACAAAACCAAACATACTTACAAAATAAAATAAATAGAATAGATATGTACAAATAAAATAAATAAATAAATAAACATATACATATATACAGGTGCTGTGGGGAGGGGATGCACATCATTAACAAAATAAATCGAATAGTTAATATGTACAAGTAAAATAGAGTAATAAATCTGTACAAATATATGCAAGTGCTGTGGGGAGGGGAAGGAGGTAGGGCGGAGGGGATGGGGAGGAGGAGAGGAAAAGGGGGGCTGAGTGTGGGAAGGCCTCCTGGAGGAGGTGAGCTCTCAGTAGGGCTTCGAAGGGAGGAAGAGAGCGAGCTTGGAGAAGCAGTGTGGCTCAGTGGAAAGAGCCCGGGCTTTGGAGTCAGAGGTCATGGGTTTGAATCCCAGATCCGCCACGTCTGCTGTGTGACCTTGGGCAAATCACTTAACTTCTCTGAGCCTCAGTTACCTCATCTGTAAAATGGGGATTGACTGTGAGCCCTACGTGGGACAACCTGATCACGTTATAGCCCCCCAGCGCTTAGAACAGTGCTTTGCACATAGTAAGCGCTTAACAAATGCCATTATTATTATTATGTGTAGAGGGAGGGCGTTCCAGGCCAGGGGGAGGACGTGGGCCTGGGGTCGATGATGGGATGGGCGAGAACGAGGCCTAACGGTGAGGAGGTGAGCGGCGGCAGAGGAGCGGAGGGTGCCGACTGGGCTGGAGGAGGACAGCCTGTGACTGTGAGCCCACTGTTGGGTAGGGACTGTCTCTACATGTTGCCAACTTGGACTTCCCAAGCACCTAGTACAGTGCTCTGCACACAGTAAGCGCTCAATAAATATGATTGATTGACTGATTGATTGACAGAAGGGAGGTGAGGTAGGAGGGGGCGAGGGGATGGACGGCCTTGAAGCCCAGAGTGAGGAGTTTTTGCTGGATTCAGAGCTGCGCACCCAGTAAGCGCTCAATCATCATCATCATCATCAATCGTATTTATTGAGCGCTTACTGCGTGCAGAACACTGTACTAAGCGCTTGGGAAGTCCAAGTTGGCAACATACAGAGACAGTCCCTACCCAACAGTGGGCTCACAGTCAATAAATCATCATCATCATCATCAATCGTATTTACTGAGCGCTTACTATGTGCAGAGCACTGTACTAAGCGCTTGGGAAGTACAAATAGGCAGCATATAGAGACAGTCCCTACCCAACATTGGGCTCACAGACTAAAAGGGGGAGACAGAGAACAACACCAAACATACTAACAAAATCATCATCATCATCATCAATCATATTTATTGAGCGCTTACTATGTGCAGAGCACTGTACTAAGCACTCGGGAAGTCCAAATTGGCAACATCTAGAGACGATCCCTACCCAACAGTGGGCTCACAGTCTAAAAGGGGGAGACAGAGAACAACACCAAACATACTAACAAAATCATCATCATCATCATCATCCATCGTATTTATTGAGCGCTTACTATGTGCACAGCACCGTGCTAAGCGCTTGGGAAGTCCAAATTGGCAACATATAGAGACAGTCCCTACCCAACAGTGGGCTCACAGTCAATAAATCATCATCATCATCATCAATCGTATTTCTTGAGCGCTTACTATGTGCAGAGCACTGTACTAAGCTCTTGGGAAGTCCAAATTGGCAACATCTAGAGACAGTCCCTACCCAACAGTGGGCTCACAGACTAAAAGGGGGAGACAGAGAACAACACCAAACGTACTAACAAAATCATCATCATCATCATCCATCGTATTTATTGAGCGCTTACTATGTGCAGAGCACTGTACTAAGCGCTTGGGAAGTACAAATTGGCAACGTATAGAGACAGTCCCTACCCAACAGTGGGCTAACAGACTAAAAGGGGGAGACAGAGAACAAAACCAAACATACTAACAAAATCATCATCATCATCATCATCATCATCAATCGCATTTATTGAGCACTTACTATGTGCAGAGCACTGTGCTAAGCGCTCGGGAAGTCCAAATTGGCAACATCTAGAGACAGTCCCTACCCAACAGTGGGCTCACAGTCTAAAACGGGGAGACAGAGAACAACACCAAACGTACTAACAAAATCATCATCATCATCCATCGTATTTCTTGAGCGCTTACTATGTGCAGAGCACCGTACTAAGTGCTCGGGAAGTCCAAATTGGCAACATCTAGAGACGGTCCCTACCCAACAGTGGGCTCACAGTCAATAAATCATCATCATCATCATCAATCGTATTTCTTGAGCGCTTACTATGTGCAGAGCACTGTACTAAGCTCTTGGGAAGTCCAAATTGGCAACATCTAGAGACAGTCCCTACCCAACAGTGGGCTCACAGACTAAAAGGGGGAGACAGAGAACAACACCAAACGTACTAACAAAATCATCATCATCATCATCAATCGTATTTATTGAGCACTTACTGTGTGCAGAGCACTATACTAAGCGCTTGGGAAGTCCAAGTTGGCAACATACAGAGACGGTCCCTACCCAACAGTGGGCTCACAGTCAATAAATCATCATCATCATCATCAATCGTATTTCTTGAGCGCTTACTATGTGCAGAGCACCGTACTAAGCACTCGTGAAGTCCGAATTGGAAACATCTAGAGACAGTCCCTACCCAACAGGGGGCTCACAGTCTAAAAGGGGGAGACAGAGAACAGAACCAAACATACTAACAAAATAAAATAAATAGAATAGATACGGACAAGTAAAATAAATAAATAAATAAATAAACAAAATAAAATAAACAGAATAGATATACAACCAAACGGCCCGCCCGCTTCTCTCCACAGCCGACGGGATGTCCGGAGACATGGCGAAGCCCCTGATCGGCCCACGGGGCGAGGAGAGCGAGGCCGGCCTCCCGCCCCCTCGGCCCCCCGCGCCGGGCCGGACGGTGGCCATCCTGGGCAGCGGAGACTTTGCCCGCTCGCTGGCCTCCCGCCTGGTGGGCTCCGGGTTCCGGGTGCTGGTGGGCAGCAGGAACCCCAAGCGCGTGGAGGGCCTCTTCCCGGACGCGGCCTCGGTGGTCTCCCAGGCGGAGGCGGTGGGGCCGGCGGACGTGGTCTTCGTGGCCGTCTTCCGGGACCATTACCGCACGCTGGGGCCCCTGGCCGCCCGGATGGCCGGGAAGATCCTGGTGGACGTGAGCAACGCCGCAGAGCCGGGCGGGCCGGCGCCGGGCCCCGGCCGGTCCAACGCCGAGCACCTGGCCTCCCTCTTTCCCGCCAGCCTCGTCGTCAAGGCCTTCAACGGGCTCTCGGCCTGGAGCCTGCAGCAGGGACCCCGGGATGGCAACAGACAGGTGCGTCAATCAATCAATCAATCAATCAATCAATCAATCGTATTTATGGAGCGCTTACTATGTGCAGAGCACCGGACTAAGCGCTTGGGAAGTACAAATTGGCAACAGATAGAGACGGTCCCTACCCAACAGCGGGCTCACAGTCTAAAAGGGGGAGACGGAGAACAAAACCAAACATACTAACAAAATAAAATAAATAGGATAGATATCATCATCATCATCATCATCAATCGTATTTATTGAGCGCTTACTATGTGCAGAGCACCGGACTGAGTGCTTGGGAAGTACAAATTGGCAACATATATAGACGGTCCCTACCCAACAGCGGGCTCACAGTGTAAAAGGGGGTGACGGAGAACAAAACCAAACATACTAACAAAATAAAATAAATAGGATAGATATCATCATCATCATCATCATCAATCGTATTTATTGAGCGCTTACTATGTGCAGAGCACCGGACTAAGCGCTTGGGAAGTACAAATTGGCAACATATAGAGACGGTCCCTACCCAACTGCAGGCTCACAGTCTAAAAGGGGGAGACGGAGAACAAAACCAAACATACTAACAAAATAAAATAAATAGGATAGATATCATCATCATCATCATCATCAATCATATTTATTGAGCGCTTACTATGTGCAGAGCACTGTACTAAGTGCTTGGGAAGTACAAATTGGCCACATATAGAGACAGTCCCTACCCAACAGCGGGCTCACAGTCTAAAAGGGGGAGACAGAGAACAAAACCAAACAGACTAAGAAAATAAAATAAATAGAATAGATATGTACAAGTAAAATAAATAAATAAATAGAGTAATAAATCTGTACAAACATATATACATATATACAGGTGCTGTGGGGAAGGGAAGGAGGTAAGATGGGGGATGGAGAGGGGGACGAGGGACTATTTAATGAGCGCTTACTGTGTGCGGAGCGCTGTACTGAGCGCTTGGGAAGTCCAAGTTGGCAACATATAGAGACGGTCCCTACCCAACAGCGGGCTCACAGTCTAGAGGGGGGTCTATGTGCGTGTGCTTTGGGGGATTTCTATTTTATTTTGTTAGTATGTTTGGTTTTGTCTCCCCGTTTTGGACTGTGAGCCCACTGTTGGGTAGGGACCGTCTCTACGTGTTGCCAATTTGTTCTTCCCAAGCGCTTAGTACAGTGCTCTGCACACAGTAAGCGCTCAATAAATACGATTGATGATGATGATGATGATGATGACTGGGGGGACTCATCCCGGCTCCGCCGCTTGTCTGCTGTGTGACCTTGGGAAAGTCACTTCACTTGGTGGCTCAAGTGGAAAGAGCACGGGCTTGGGGGACTTCTAGACTGTGAGCCCACTGTTGGGTAGGGACTGTCTCTAGATGTTGCCAACTTGTAATAATAATAATGATGATGGCATTTATTAAATGCTTACTATGTGCAAAGCACTGTTCTAAGCGCTGGGGAGGTTACAAGGTAAAGAGCACGGGCTTGGGAGACTTCTAGACTGTGAGCCCACTGTTGGGTAGGGACCGCCTCTAGATGTTGCCAACTTGCAACAATAATAATAATGATGGCATTTATTAAGCGCTTACTATGTGCAAAGCACCGTTCTAAGCGCTGGGGAGGTTACAAGGTAAAGAGCACGGACTTGGGAGACTTCTAGACTGTGAGCCCACTGTTGGGTAGGGACCGTCTCCAGATGTTGCCAACTTGTAATAATAATAATAATGATGGCATTTATTAAGCGCTTACTATGTGCAAAGCACCGTTCTAAGCGCTGGGGAGGTTACGAGGTAATCAGGTTGTCCCACGTGGGGCTCACAGTCTTCATCCCCATTTTACAGATGAGGTCACTGAGGCCCAGAGAAGCTAAGTGACTTGCCCAAAGTCACACAGCTGACAATTGGCAGAGCCGGGATTTGAACCCATGACCTCTGACTCCAAAGCCCAGGCTCTTTCCACTGAGCCACGCTGCTTCTCTAGCACTTGTACTTCCCAAGCGCTTAGTACCGTGCTCTGCACACAGCAAGCGCTCAATAAATACGATGGAATGAATGAATGAATGAGTCAGAGGTCATGGGTTCAAATCCCAGCTCTGCCAATTTTCAGTTGGGTAACTTTGGGCAAGTCACTTCATTGATTCATTCAGTCGTATTTATTGAGTGCTTACTGTGTGCAGAGCACTGTACTAAGCGCTTGGGAAGTACAGGTTGGCAACATATAGAGACGGTCCCTACCCGACAACGGGCTCACAGTCTAGAAGGGGGGGACAGACGACAAAACCAAACACGTGGACAGGTGTCATGTCATCAGAATAAATAGAAGTAAAGTTAGATGCACATCATTAACAAAATAAATAGAATAGTAAATATGTACTTCACTGTACAGACCTCATCTGCAAAATGGGGATGAAGACTGTGAACCCCCCCGTGGGACCGCCTGATCACCTTGTAACCTCCCCAGCGCTTAGAACAGTGCTTTGCCCATAGTAAGCGCTCAATAAATGCCATCATCATCATTATCATTATTCCCTCATCTGGAAAATGGGGGTGAAGACTGACAGCCGCACGTGGCTGATTCATCCATTCATTCAGTCGTGCTTATTGAGCGCTTACTGGGTGCAGAGCACTGGACTAAGCGCTTGGGAAGTACAAGTCGGCAACATATAGAGACGGTCCCTACCCAACAACGGGCTGACTTTGTATCTACCCCAGTGCTTTGAACGGTGCTTGGCACATTCATTCAGTCATTCAATCGTATTTATTGAGCGCTTACTGTGTGCAGAGCGCTGTACTAAGCGCTTGGGAAGTCCAAGTTGGCAACATATAGAGACGGTCCCTACACAACAGCGGGCTCACAGTCTAGAAGGGGGAGAGAGGTGACAAAACAAAACATGAGGATGGGTGTCAAGTCTCTTACTTGACCTAGGAAACCCTTAACAAATACTATAAGAGCGATAAGCAAGGGGGCTGCTGGGAGGAGGGGGTCACCGGGATAATAATAATAATGATAGCATTTATTAAGCACTTATGTGCAAAGCACTGTTCTAAGCACTGGGGAGGTTACAAGGTGATAAGGTCATCCCATGGGGGGCTCACAATCTGAATCCTCATTTTACAGATGAGGTAACTGAGGCACAGAGAAGTGAAGTGACTTGCCCAAACTCACACAGCTGACAATTGGCAGAGCCGGGATTTGAACCCATGACCTCTGACTCCAAAGCCCGGGCTCTTTCCGCTGAGCCACGCTGCAATTCATTCACTCAATCCTATTTATTGAACGCTTACTGTGTGCAGAGCACTGTACTAAGCACTTGGGAAGTACAAATTGGCAACATATAGAGACAGTCCCTACCCAACAACGGGCTCACAGCTGTGTGACTTTGGGCAAGTCACTTCACTTCTCTGTGCCTCAGTTACCTCATCTGTAAAATGGGGATTAAAACTGTAAGCCCCACATGGGACAACCCGATCACCTTGTATCCTACCCAGCTCTTAGAACAGTGCTTTGCACATAGTAAGCACTTAACAATTGCCATTATCATTATATTATTATTATTATTATTATTATTATTATTATTATTATTATTCTCTGGGCCTCAGCGACCTCATCTGTAAAATGGGGATTAAGACTGTGAGCCCTCCGTGGGGCCACCCGATCACCTTGTAACCACCCCAGTGCTTAGCACGGTGCTTTGCACATTCATTCATTCATTCATTCATTCATTCAATCATATTTACTGAGCGCTTACTGTGTGCACAGCACTGTACTAAGCGCTTGGGAAGTACAAGTTGGCAACATATAAAGACGGTCCCTACCCAACAGTGGGCTCACAGTCTAGAAGGTAGAAGCACATATTAAGTGCTTAACAAACACCATCATTATTATTATTATTATTATTATTATTATTATTATTATTATTATTATTATTATTATTCTCTGGGCCTCAGTGACCTCATCTGTAACATGGGGATTAAGACTGTGAGCCCTCCATGGGACCAACTGATTACCTTGTAACCTCCCCAGTGCTTAGCACGGTGTTTTGCACATTCATTCATTCATTTATTCATTCAATCGTATTTATTGAGCGCTTACTGGGCGCAGAGCACTGTACTAAGCGCTTGGGAAGTCCAAGTTGGCAACATATAGAGACGGTCCCTACCCAACAGTGGGCTCACAGTGACCTCATCTGTAAAACGGGGATTAAGACTGTGAGCCCTCCATGGGACCACCCGATTACCTCATAACCTCCCCAGCGCTGAGCACAGTGCTTGGCACATAGTAAGCGCTTAGCAAATGCCGTCATTATTATTATTATTCTCTGGGCCTCAGCGACCTCATCTGTAACATGGGGATTCAGACTGTGAGCCCTCCATGGGACAACCTGATTACCTTGTAACCTCCCCAGCGTTGAGCACGGTGCTTGGCACATAGTAAGTGCTTAACAAACGCCATCATTATTATTATTCTCTGGGCCTCAGCGACCTCATCTATAAAACAGGGATTAAGACTGTGAGCCCTCCATGGTACAACCTGATTACCTCGTAACCTCCCCAGCACTGAGTACAGTGCTTGGCACATAGTAAGCGCTTAACAAACGCCGTCATTATTATTATTATTCTCTGGGCCTCAGCGACCTCATCTATAAAACAGGGGTTAAGACTGTGAGCCCTCCATGGGACCACCCGATTACCTCGTAACCTCCCCAGCGCTGAGCACAGTGCTTGGCACATAGTAAGCGCTTAACAAACACCATCATTATTATTATTCTCTGGGCCTCAGCGACCTCATCTATAAAACAGGGATTAAGACTGTGAGCCCTCCATGGGACAACCTGATTACCTCATAGCCTCCCCAGCGCTGAGCATGGTGCTTGGCACATAGTAAGTGCTTAACAAACACCATTATTATTATTATTATTATTATTATTATTATTATTATTATTCTCTGGGCCTCGGCGACATTATTATTATTATTATTATTATTATTATTATTATTATTATTATTATTGTTGTTATTATTATTCTCTGGGCCTCAGCGACCTGATCTGTAACATGGGGATTAAAACTGTGAGCCCACTGTGGGACAACCTGATTACCTCGTAACCTCCCCAGTGCTGAGCACGGTGCTTGGCACATAGTAAGCGCTTAACAAATGCGATTTTTATTATTATTATTATTATTATTATTATTATTATTATTATTCTCTGGGCCTCAGCGACCTCATTATCATTATTATTATTATTATTATTCTCTGGGCCTCAGCGACCTCATCTGTAACACGGGGATTAAGACTGTGAGCCCTCCATGGGACAACCTGATTACCTCGTATCCTCCCCAGCGCTGAGCATGGTGCTTGGCACACAGTAAGCGCTTAACAAATGCCATCATTATTATTATTATTATTATTATTATTATTATTATTATTATTATTATTCTCTGGGCCTCAGCGACCTCATTATTATTATTATTATTATTATTATTATTATTATTATTCTCTGGGCCTCAGTGACCTCATCTGTAACACGGGGTTAAAGCTGTGAGCCCTCCATGGGACCACCTGATTACCTCGTAACCTCCCCAGCGCTGAGCACGGTGCTTGGCACATAGTAAGCGCTTAACAAATGCCATTATTATTATTATTATTATTATTATTATTATTATTATTCTCTGGGCCTCAGCGACCTCATTATTATTATTATCATTACTATTATTATTATTATTATTATTATTATTATCTGGGCCTCAGCGACCTCATCTGTAACACGGGGATTAAGACTGCGAGCCCTCCATGGGACAACCTGATTACCTCGCAACCTCCCCAGCGCTGAGCACGGTGCTTGGCACATAGTAAGCGCTTAACAAATGCTATTATTATTATTATTATTATTATTATTATTATTATTATTATTATTCTCTGGGCCTCAGCGACCTCATTATTATTATTATTATTATTATTATTATTATTATTATTCACTGGGCCTCAGCGACCTCATCTGTAACACGGGGATTAAGACTGTGAGCCCTCCATGGGACAACCTGATTACCTCGTAACCTCCCCAGTGCTGAGCACGGTGCTTGGCACACAGTAAGCGCTTAACAAATGCCGTCATTATTTTTTATTATGATGAACAAATCATCATCATCATCATCATCGATCGTATTTATTGAGCGCTTACTGTGTGCAGAGCACCGTACTAAGTGCTTGGGAAGTCCAAATTGGCAACATCTAGAGACGGTCCCTACCCAACAGCGGGCTCCCAGTCTAAAAGGGGGAGACAGAGAACAAAACCAAACATACTAACAAAATAAAATAAATAGAATAGAGATGTACAAGTAAAATAAATAAATATGTACAAACATATATCCAGGTGCTGTGGGGAAGGGAAGGAGGTAAGATGGGGGGATGGAGAGGGGGACGAGGGGGAGAGGAAGGAAGGGGCTGAGTGTGGGAAGGCCTCCTGGAGGAGGTGAGCTCTCAGCAGGGCCTTGAAGGGAGGAAGAGAGCGAGCTTGGCGGAGGGGCAGAGGGATTGGGGGCATTCCGGGCCCGGGTGTGACGGTCCACCCGCCTCCCGTTCCCCCCGCTCCCAGGTGCCGCTGTGCGGGGACCAGGCCGAGGCCAAGGCCCGCGTGGGCGACCTGGCGCGGGCCATGGGCTTCTGGCCGGCGGACGCGGGCACGCTGGCGTCGGCCTGGGAGCTGGAGGCCCGCCCGCTGGGCCTGCTGCCCTCCTGGAGGCTGCCGGCCCGCCTGGCCCTGCTCCTCTTCCTCGCCTTCTACGTCTACAACGCCGTCCGCGACGTGCTGCAGCCCTACGTGCGGCAGGGCCGCCGCCGCTTCTACCTGCTGCCCCTGGCCCTGGTCAACAGGTCGCTGCCCTGCGCGGCCCTGGTGCTGCTGGCCCTGGTGTACGCGGCCGGCCTGGTGGCGGCCGGCCTGCAGCTGCGCCGCGGCACCAAGTACCGGCCCTTCCCGGCCGCGCTGGACCGCTGGATGCGCCTCCGCAAGCAGCTGGGCCTGCTGGCCTTCCTGGCGGCCGCGCTGCACGGCCTCTACAGCGCCTGCCTGCCCCTGCGCCGGGCCCACCGCTACCGCCTCATCGACGACGCCGTCCAGCAGGTGCCCGCCGGGCCGGGGCCCCGGGGAGCGGGGGGCGACCTCGCGGGGGCCTCCACCGCGCCCGTCCGTCCGGTAGATCCGAGCGGTGGGCGGCGCGGGGTCAGGCGGCAATAATAACGGCACTTACTAAGCGCTTACTACGTGCGAAGCGCTGGGGACGTTCCAAGGTGATCGGGTGGCCCCACCGGGACTCACGGTCTTCATCCCTATTTTAAAGCACAGAGCACAGTGAAGGGACAGCTGACAAGCGGCGGAGGCGGGATTTGAACCCCTGACCTCCGACTCCGAAGCCCGGGCTCTTTCCACTGAGAAAGAGCACCCTGACTCGGGAGCCAGGAGTTCCTGGACTAGCTGGCATCACCGGCCTGGGCCACTGGGCGCAACTGGCATTCCTGGCCCGGTCCTCCATTAGGGCCGGCATCCCGGGTCCGGTCCTCAAATACCGGCCGGCGTTCCGGGCCCGATCCTTCCATAAAAGTTGGCGTTCCCGGCCCGGTCCTACCATAGTGGTCGGCATTCTCGGCCCGATCATCCCGTAAAAGTTGGCGTTCCCGGCCCGGTCCTACCACAGTGGCCGGCATCCTCGGCCCCATCGACCACATAAAAGTTGGTGTTCCCGGCCCGGTCCTACCGTAGCGGCTGGCGTTCCCCGCCCGGGCCTCCAGTAATGGCCAAGGTTCCCGGCCTGGTCCATAACAGTTGGTATTCCCAGACCAGTCCTCCAATAATGGCCAGCATTACCGGCCCAGTCCTCCAATAATGGCCAAGGTTCCCGGCCTGGTCCATAACAGTTGGCATTCCCAGACCAGTCCTCCAATAATGGCCAAGGTTCCCGGCCGAGTCCTCCAATAATGGCCAAGGTTCCCAGCCTGGTCCATAACAGTTGGCATTCCCAGACCAGTCCTCCAATAATGGCCAGCATTCCCGGCCCAGTCCTCCAATAATGGCCAACGTTCCTGGCCTGGTCCTCCCATAACAGGTGGCATTCCCGGTCCAGTCCTCCAATAATGGCCAGCATTCCCAGCCCAGTCCTCCAATAATGGCCAACGTTCCTGGCCTGGTCCTCCCACCTGGCCTGGTCCTCCCATAACAGGTGGCATTCCCGGCCCAGTCCTCCAATAATGGCCAACGTTCCTGGCCTGGTCCTCCCATAACAGGTGGCATTCCCGGTCCAGTCCTCCAATAATGGCCAGCATTCCCGGCCCAGTCCTCCAATAACGGCCGACGTTCCCGGCCTGATCCTCCCATAGCAGTTGGCGTTCCGGGCCCAGTTTCCCCATAATGGTCGACATTCCCGGCCTGGTCCTCCCGTAACGGCTGACGTTCCCAGCCTCGTTCTCCCATAACCGTCAGGCTTTCCGGCTCGGTCCTCCCGTGGCGGCCGGCATTCCCGGCCCATTCCTCCCATAAAGGCCGGCATTCCCGGCCCGGTCCTCCAGTAATGACCGGCGTTCGGGGCCCGGGCCTCCTATGACTGTTGGCGTTCCCGACCACGTCCATCCACGGGTGAGGGCCATCGGCGTCGCGGTGTCCAGAGGCGGGTGGGCGGGCGCCCGTGGGGTGACCTTGGGCCCCCCCGCAGGTGGCGTCCAATGTGAGCTCGTCCTGGAAGGAGGAGGAGGTCTGGCGGATGGAGATCTACCTGTCGCTGGGCATCCTGGCCCTGGGCCTGCTGTCGGTGGTGGCCGTCACCTCGCTGCCCTCCGTCGCCGACGCCCTCAACTGGACCGAGTTCAACTTCGTGCAGGTCGGGGGGGCCCCGGGGGGCGGGCCGAGGGGGCCGCTTGGGGGGCCGAGCACTCAGTACAGCGCTCCGCACACTACATTCGCTCATTCCGTCGTCTTTATCAAGCGCTAACTGGGTGCGGGGCGCCGTACTGAGCGCTTGGGAGAGTCCAATCCGGCAATAAAACGGACACGTTCCCCGCCCACAACGAGTTCACAGTCTAGACGGGGGCGGAAGGGGCGGGGTGGACTCCCCTCTTTCCCAACGGGGGAAACTGAGTCCCCAGAGGCCTGAGGTGACGTGCCCCGGCAGGCAAGTGGCAGGGGGCGGGATCATCATCGATCGTATTGATTGAGCGCTTACTATGTGCAGAGCACTGTACTAAGCGCTTGATGAGATGAGAAGCAGGGTGGCCTAGAGGGTAGAGCCTGGGCCTGGGGAGTCAGAAGGACCTGGGTTATTTATTTATTTATTTTATGGGAGCCCGTTGTTGGGTAGGGACCGTCTCTCTATGCTGCCAACTTGGACTTCCCAAGCGCTTAGTACAGTGCTCTGCACACGGTAAGCGCTCAATAAATACGATCGAATGAATGAATGAAGCACTTACTGTGTGCAAAGCACCGCTCTAAGCGCAGGGGAGGTTACAAGGTGATCAGGTTTTCCCCCACGGGGGCTCCCGGTCTTCATCCCCATTTTCCAGATGAGGGAACTGAGGCCCAGAGAAGGGAAGTGACTTGCCCAAAGTCACCCCGCTGACAATAGGCGGAGCCGGGATCTGAACCCATGACCTCAGACTCCCAAGCCCGGGCTCTTTTCACCGAGCCTCGCCGCTTCTCTGGGTTCTCGTCCCGGCTCTGTCGCTTGTCTGCGTGTCTGCCGCGTGACCTCGGACAAGTCACTTCACTCCCCTGGGCCTCGGTTCCCTCATCTGTAAAATCAATCGATCGTATTGATTGAGCGCTTACTGTGTGCTGAGCACTGTACTAAGCGCTTGGGAAGTCCAAGTTGGCAACATAGAGAGACGGTCCCTACCCAACAGTGGGCTCACACTCTAAAAGGGGGAGACAGAGAACAAAACCAAACACACTAAAAAAATAAAATAAATAGAATAGACATGTATTACCCATAATTAATCATAAGCGACTGATGATTAATATCGATGATTAAAACTGAATGACCAAGAACCGATATCCTCCATAATTAATACTAAATGACTAACGATTTGTATCACTGAATGACTAATCATCAATCGTATTTATTGAGCGCTCGCCGTGTGCAGAGCACTGTACTAAGCGCTTGGGAAGTACAAATTAATAATTTGTTGACTAATTTGTTGACTAATAATTTGTTGACTAATCATCATCATCAATAATTAATAATAAATGACTAATAATTAGTGCTATCGTTAATTAATGCTAAGTGACTAACACGCAATATTCACCCTAATTAATCATAAATGACTAATCCTCGATATGAACAAGAACGAATGAGAAATGACCGACGATCCGTATCATCGACGATTGATCAGTAATTCTCGATGCTAATCGATCGTAAATAGCTGATGCTATGATTAGCGATCGTACTAACGACGATGACGATGACGACGATGATGATAACAGGTGGCGGGGGGGCGGGAGGAGAAGCCAGGCGCCCGGCGCGCGCGCCCCGTGCCGTGTGTCTAGGCCGCGAGCCCTCTGTCGGGTAGGGACCGTCCCTCGATGGTGCCGACCCGGACTTCCCGAGCGCTTAGTCCGGCGCTCCGCACGGAGGAAGCGCTCGACGAATCCGACCGATTGATCGATCGATTGATGGATTGCTTTGCCGCCCGCAGTCGCGGCTGGGCCTGGTGGGCCTGACGCTGGCCACGCTGCACACGCTGAGCTACGGGTGGACGCGGGCCTGGGCGGCCGCCCGCTACCCCTTCTACCTGCCTCCCCCCTTCACGCTGGCCCTGGCCCCGCCGTGCGCCGTCCTGGCGGGCCGGGCCCTGCTGCTCCTGCCCTGGCCGGCCCGCAGGCTGGCCCGCATCCGCAGGGGCTGGGAAGGCGCCCGGGCCCGCGCCCGGCCCGGCCCGCGCTCCGCCCTGCCCGACGACGACGCCGACGCCGATGCCACCGACCAGCGCCGCCGCACCAGCCCCGTGTAGCCGGCCGCCTCCCGGGGCTGGGCCCTCGGCGGGCACGCGCCCGAAGCCCGGGGAGCGGAGGCCCGGCCTTCGGGGAGCACGGGCCCGGACCTCGGGGGGCCCGGATCCGGCCCTCGGGGAGCGCAGGCCCGGCTCTCCGGGAGCACGGATCCGGCCCTCGGGGAGCACACGTCCGGCCCTCTGGCAGCACGGATCCAGCCCTCCCGCAGCACAGGCCCGGCTCTCTGGGAACACGGGCCCGGTTCTCCGGGAGCGCAGATCCGGCCCTCGGGGAGCACCCACCCGGCTCTCGGGGAGCACAGATCCGGCCCTCGGGGGGAACACACGGCCCTCGGGGGGAACACACGTCCAGCCCTCCAGCAGCACAGATCCGGCCCTCGGGGAGCATAGACCCGGCCCTCCAGGAATACAGGCCCAGCTCTCCGGGAGCAAAAATCCAGCCCTTGGGGAGCATCCACCCGGCTCTCGGGGAGCACAGATCCGGCCCTCGGGGAGCACACGTCCAGCCCTTCTGGAGAACGGATCCGGCCCTTGGGGAGCACAGACCCGGCCCTCCTGGAATACAGGCCCAGTTCTCCGGGAGCACAAATCCGGCCCTTGGGGAGCCTCCACCCGGCTCTCAGGGAGCACAGATCAGGCCCTCAGGGAGCATATGTCCAGCCCTCCGGGAGCACAGACCTGGCTCTCTGGGAACACAGGCCCAGTTCTCCGGGAGCACAAATCCGGCTCTCTGGGAACACAGGCCCAGTTCTCCAGGAACACAGATCCGGCCCTCGGGAAGCACACGTCCAGCCCTCCGGGAGCACAGATCCAGCCCTCGGGGAGCACAGGCCCAGCCCTCGCGGAGCACAGGCCCAGCCCTCCGGGAGCACAGGTCCGGCCCTCGGGGAGCACAGACCCGGCCCTCCAGGAATACAGGCCCAGCTCTCCGGGAGCACAAATCCGGCTCTCGGGGAGCATCCACCCGGCTCTCGGGGAGCACAGATCCGGCTCTCGGGGAGCATCCACCCGGCTCTCGGGGAGCACAGATCCGGCTCTCGGGGAGCATCCACCCGGCTCTCGGGGAGCACAGATCCGGCTCTCTGGGAACACAGGCCCAGCTCTCCAGGGGCACAGATCTGGCCCTCGGGGAGAACACGTCCAGCCCTCCGGCAGCACAGATCCGGCACTCCCGCAGCACAGATCCGGCTCTCTGGGAACACGGGCCCGGTTCTCCAGGAGCACAGATCCGGCCCTCGGGGAGCACCTGCCCGGCTCTCAGGGAGCACAGATCGGGCCCTTGGGGAGCACACATCTGACCATCAGGGAGCACAGACCCAGCTCTCCCGGAACACAGACCCGGCTTGCCGGGATCACAAATCCGGCTCTCGGGAAGCATCCACCCAGCTCTCAGGGATCACAGAGCTGGCCCTCGGGAGCACACGTCCAGCCCTCCGGGAGCACAGATCCGGCCCTCGGGGAGCACGGAGCCGGCTCTCTGGGAACACAGGCCCGACTCTCCGGGAGCACAGATCCGGCCCTCAGGGAGCACCCGCCCGGCTCTCAGGGAGCACAAATCCGGCTCTCGGGAAGCATCCGCCCGGCTCTCAGGGATCACAGATCCGGCCCTCGGGGAGCACAGACCCAGCCCTCCAGAAGCACAGCTCCTGCCCTCGGGGAGCACGGGGGACCCGAGCCTGGGGAAGCGCGGGCCCGGCCCTCGGGGAGCACGGACCATCAGTCCGCGTCAGCAAGGAGGTTCGGCGTCTGCGCTGGGAAGCTTAGACAAGTGCCTTATTCCTCTGCGCGATCAATCGCCGCTGTTTCTGGAGCGTCTACTGTGCGCAGAGCACTGGGCTGAGCGCTTGGGAGAGGGCAATGGAGTTAGTAGACGCCATCCCTGCCCTCAGAGAGCTGAGAGTCGTCTACTGTGTGCAGAGCGCTGGGCTGAACGCCGGGGAGAGGGCAAGAGGGTGAGCGGTCCGCATCCCCGCCCTCAAAGAGCTGACCATCAGGCCGCATACATGGAGCTCACTGCGGCCAGGGGATGTGTCTGGTTGTTGTCGGATTGTCCCCTCTCCGGCGCTTAGTCCAGTGCGAGCCCACTGTTGGGTGGGGACCGTCTATGTTGCCAACTTGGACTTCCCAAGCGCTTAGTACAGTGCTCCGCATACGGTAAGCGCTCAGTAAATACGATTGATTGATTGATTGATTGCTCTGCACACGGTCAGCGCTCAATAAACACGATTGAATGAATGACTGAATGGAGGTTGGCTCGTATTTGAGGTGACCAGCCGGTCACTGCGGCCGTCCGCTCCGGCCCGGGTCACCAACCGGTCCCTGGAGCCGGCGGCTCGGGCCCGGCCCGGTCACCGCCGGTCACCGTAGCCGTGGGCGCCGGCCTGGCTCGGTCACCGGTGGTCACCGTAGCCTGGATCACCTCTTGGAGCCGTTGGCTCTGTCCCAGCCCGGCCACACCAGTGGTCGCCAACCGGGCACCGTAGCGGTCCGCTCCGGCCCGGGTCACCGACTGGTCACCGTAGCTGTCAACTCCGGTCAGGGACGCCAACTGATCACCGCACGTCCACTCCAGCCCGGGTCACCAACTGGTCACTGCAACTCTCTGCTCCGGCCCAGGTCACCAACGGGTCACCGCAGCTGTGCACTCTGGCCCTGGTCACCCATGGGTCCCGTAGCTGTCCGCGGTGGCCCGGTTCACCGACCGGTCACTGCAGCTGTCCGCTCCAGCCCGGGTCACCAACTGGACACTGTCCACTGTCCACCAACTGGTCACCGCAGTTGTCCACTTCTGCCCGGGTCACCAACCGGTCACCGTAGCTGTCTGCTCCGGCCCGGGTCACCAACCGGGCACCATAGCTGTCTGCTCCGGCCCAGGTCACCACCTGGTCACCGCAGCTGTCCACTCCAGCTCTGGTCACCCATGGGTCCCGTAGCTGTCCGCTGTGGCCCAGTTCACCAACTGGTCACCGCAGCTGTCCGCTTCTGCCCGGGTCACCAACTGGTCACCGTAGCTGTCTGCTCTGGCTCAAGTCACCAACCGGTCACCGTAGCTGTCTGCTCCGGCCCAGGTCACCAACGGGTCACCATAGCTGTCTGCTCCGGCCCAGGTCACCAACGGGTCACCATAGCTGTCTGTTCCGGCCCAGGTCACCAACTGGTCACCATAGCTGTCCACTCCGGCCCAGGTCACCGACTGGTCACCGCAGCTGTCCACCCCGGCCCTGGTCACCAATGGGTCCTGTAGCTGTCCGCTGTGGCCCGGGTCACCAACTGGTCACCAGAGCTGTCCGCTCTGGCCCAGGTCACCAAGGGGTCACCGTAGCTGTCCGCTCCGGCCCAGGTCACCAACTGGTCACCCCAGCTGTCCACTCCGGCCCTGGTCACCAATGGGTCCCATAGCTTTCCTGGCCCTGTTCACCAACTGGTCACTGCAGCTGTCCACTTCTGCCCGGGTCACCAACCGGTCACCGCAGCTGTCCGCTCCGGCCCGGGTCACCAACTGGTCACCGCAGCTGTCCACTCCAGCCCTGGCCACCAATGGGTCCCATAGCTGTCCCGGCCCAGTTCACCAACTGGTCACCGCAGCTATCCGCTTCTGCCCGGGTCACCAACTGGTCACCGTAGCTGTCCGCTCCGGCCTTCATCATTCATTCATTCATTCATTCAATCGTATTTATTGAGCGCTTACTGTGTGCAGAGCACTGGACTAAGCGCTTGGGCAGCCCAAGTTGGCAACGTACAGAGATGGCCCCTACCCAACAGCGGGCTCACAGTCTAGAAGGGGGAGACAGACAACAAAACAAAACACATTAACAAAATAAAATAAATAGAATAAATATGTACACAAAGAATAAATAAATAAATAGAATAATAAATACGTCCAACAACATATACATCCCGGGATCTTTCCACTGAGCGTCTGCACCCAGTAAGTGCTCAATATACAACCGATTGATGGATTTAATTTTTTTTACGGTATTTGTTAAGCACTTACTCCGTACCAATCTGCAGCGTGGCTCAGTGGAAAGAGCCCGGGCTTTGGAGTCAGAGGTCAGGGGTTCAAGTCCCGGCTCCACCACTTGCCAGCTGTGTGACTTTGGGCAAGTCACTTCACTTCTCTGGGCCTCAGTTCCCTCATCTGGAAAATGGGGATTAAGACTGTGAGCCCCAAGTGGGACAACCTGATCACCTTGTATCCCCCCAGTGCTTAAAACAGTGCTTTGCACATAGCAAGTGCTTAATAAACGCTATTGTTATTATTATAATTATTACCACACATTGCACAAAGTGCAGGATATTCCATTCCACTCAATCGTATTTATAGAGCGCTTACTGTGTGCAGAGCACTGTACTAAGCGCTTTGGAGACTACAACAGAACAATAAACAGACACATTCCCTGCCCACAACGAGCTGACAGTCTAGAGCGAGAGGCAGACACGAAGAGAAATCAATAAATTATGGATGTGGACGTAGATATAAGTTAATCAGGTGTTTGGTTTTGTTGTCTGTCTCCCCCTTCTAGACTGTGAGCCCACTGTCGGGTAGGGACCGTCCCTAGATGTTGCCAACTTGTACTTCCCAAGCGCTTAGCACAGTGCTCTGCACACAGTAAGCACTCAATAAATACGATTGATTGATTGATCGATTGATACAGGCCCTGTCCCCCACGGGGCTCACACTCTTAACCCCCGTTTTCCAGAAGAGGGAACTGAGGCCCGGAGGAGCTGAGTGATGAGCGTGGCTCAGTGGAAAGAGCCCGGGCTTCGGAGTCCGAGGTCGTGGGTTCAAATCCCGGCTCGGCCAGTTGTCAGCTGTGTGACTTTGGGCAAGTCACTTCACTTCTCTGGGGCTCAGTTCCCTCATCTGTCAAATGGGGATGAAGACGGTGAGCCCCCCGTGGGACAACCTGATCACCTTGTAACCTCGCCAGCGCTTAGAACAGTGCTTTGCACATAGTAAGTTCTTAATAAATGACATTATTATTATTATTATAAATGATAATTATGATATTTGCTCAGCGCTTAGCGTGGGCCAAGCACTGCTTTAAGTGCTGGGGTAGATACAAGCTAAACGGGTTGTACACAGTCCCTGTCCCCCGTGGGGTTCATTCTCATTCCCAAGCGCTTAGTACAGTGCTCTGCACACAGTAAGTGCTCAATAAATACGATTGATTGATTGATTGATTGATTCTCTTAACCCCCATTTCCAAGAAGAGGGAACTGAAGCCCAGAGAAGCTGAGCATCACCAACTGGTCACTGTGGCTGCCGGCTCCGGTCCGGCCCCGGTCACCACCGGCCACCGCAGCTGGTCATTGGAGCTGTGAGCCCACAGTTGGGTAGGGACCGTCTCTATATGCTGCCAACTTGGACTTCCCAAGCGCTTAGTACAGTGCTCTGCACACCATAAGCGCTCAATAAATACGATTGATTGATTGATTGATTGGAGCATCCGCTCATTTCCCCAAGCAGTCGCGTCCATCCGGACTGACCAGGCCGGGTCAGCGAGCTTCCCCTAGTCGGTGCCCCCCGAGGGCCTGGCCCCATTGTGGCCTTGGGGACTGCGTCCGACCGAATTTGCTCGTATCCACTCCCTGGCGCTTAGTACAGTGCCTGGAATCAATCAATCAATCGTATTTATTGAGCGCTTACTGTGTGCAGAGCACTGGACTAAGCGCTTGGGAAGTCCAAGTTGGCAACATAGAGAGACGGGCCCTACCCGACAGTGGGCTCACAGTCTAGAAGGGGGAGACAGAGAACAAAACCAAACCTATTAACAAAATAAAATAAATAGAATAGATATGGACAAGTAAAATAAATAAATAAATAGAGGAATAAATCTGTACAAACATCTATCCATATATACAGGTGCTGTGGTGAAGGGAAGGAGGTAAGATGGGGGGGATGGAGAGGGGGCGAGGGGGAGAGGAAGGAGGGGGCTCAGTGTGGGAAGGCCTCCTGGAATGTAGTAAGCACTTCACCAATGCCATGACTATTAGGATTATTATTAATAATCATCATGTCTATTAACTCTATCATCCCTTCTCTTCCAGACCTTCCCCAATAATAATAATGATGGCATTTGTTAAGCGCTTACTATGTGCCAAGCACTGTTCTAAGCGCTGGGGGGGATACAGGGTGATCAGGCTGTCCCCCGCGGGGCTCACGGTCTTCATCCCCATTTGACAGATGAGGTCACTGAGGCTCAGAGAAGTTAAGTGACCTGCCCAAGGTCACACAGCAGACACTTGGCGGAGCCGGGATTAGAACTCATGACTTCTGACTCCCGAGCCCGGGCTCTTTCCACTGAGCCACGCCGCTTCTCTAGATTGTGAGCTCATTGTGGGCAGGGAATGTATCTGTTATACCGCTCTGTTGTTCTCTTCCAAGCGCTCAGTACTGTGCCTGCCACACAGTAAGTGCTCAATAAATGCGATTGATCCATTGATCGATTGATCGATTGATCGACCCCCGGCTGTCTGTACCCTGGGACGCCCCCAGTGAGGGGTCCCTGGGGAGGGTCTCCTGGATTCTGCCTGCAGCCTGAGATTCCCTGATGGACCCGTCGCTCGGAAATAATAATAATAATAATAATAATAATAATAATAATAATAATGATGGCATTTATTAAGCACTTACTCTGTGCAAAGCACTGTTCTAATCAATCAATCAATCAATCGTATTTATTGAGCGCTTATTGTGTGCAGAGCACTGTACTAAGCGCTTGGGAAGTACAAGTTGGCAACATATAGAGACAGTCCCTACCCAACAGTGGGCTCACAGTCTAAAAAGGGGAGACAGAGAACAAAACCAAACATACTAACAAAATAAAATAAATAGAATAGATATGTACAAGTAAAATAAATAAATAAATAAATAGAGTAATAAATCCGTACGAACATATATACATATATACAGGTGCTGTGGGGAAGGGAAGGAGGTAAGATGAGGGGGATGAAAAGGGGGACGAGGAGGAGAGGAAGGAAGGGGCTCAGTCTGGGAAGGCCTCCTGGAGGAGGTGAGCTCTCAGTAGGGCCTTGAAGGGAGGAAGAGAGCGAGCTTGGCGGAGGGGCAGAGGGATTGGGGGCATTCCAGGCCCGGGGGAGGACGTGGGCCGGGGGTCGACGGCGGGACAGGCGAGAACGAGGCCTAACGGTGAGGAGATTAGAGGCAGAGGAGCGGAGGCTGCGGGCTGGGCTGGACAAGGACAGAAGGGAGGGGAGGTAGGAGGGGGCCAGGGGATGGATGGCTTTGAAGCCCAAGGTGAGGAGTTTCTGCCTGGTGCGCAGATTGATTGGTAGCCACTGGAGAATTTTGAGGAGGGGAGTGATATGCCCAGAGCGTTTCTGGACAAAGACAATCCGGGCAGCAGCGTGAAGTATGGATTGAAGTGGGGAGAGACACGAGGATGGGAGATCAGAGAGGAGGCTGATGCAGTAGTCCAGACGGGATAGGATGAGAGCTTGGACGAACAGGGTAGCAGTATGGATGGAGATCAGCGTGATCAGTGTCATCAGCGTAGAGATGATAGTTGAAGCCGTGGGAGCAAATGAGGTCACCAAGGGAGTGAGTGCAGATCGAGAACAGAAGGGGACCAAGCACTGAACCTTGGGGAACCCCCACAGTAAGGGGATGGGAGGCGGAGGAGGAGCCTGCAAAAGAGACTGAGAATGAACGACCGGAGAGATAAGAGGAGAACCAGGAGAGGACGGAGCCTGTGAAGCCAAGGTCGGATGGCGTGTTGAGGAGGAGGGGGTGGTCCACAGTGTCGAAGGCAGCTGAGAGGTCGAGGAGGATTAGTATAGAGTATGAGCCGTTGGATTTGGCAAGCAGGAGGTCATTGGTGACCTTTGAGAGGGCAGTTTCCGTGGAATGTAGGGGACGGAAGCCAGACTGGAGGGGGTCGAGGAGAGAGTAGGTGTTGAGGAATTCGAGGCAGCGCGTGTAGACAACTCGTTCAAGGAGTTTGGAAAGGAATGGTAGGAGGAAGATGGGGCGATAACTAGAAGGTGAGGTGGGGTCAAGAGAGGGTTTTTTTGGGATGGGAGAGACATGGGCACGTTTGAAGGCAGAGGGGAAGGAACCAGTGGAGAGTGAGTGGTTGAAGATGGAAGTTAAGGAGGGGAGAAGGGATGGAGCGAGAGATTTCATAAGAGGAGAGGGAATGGGGTCAGAAGCACAGGTGGCCAGAGTAGCACTTGAGAGGAGGGAGGAGAGCTCCTCTGAGGATACTGCTGGGAAGGATGGGAGAGTAGCAGAGAGTGTTGAGAGCCGGGGGGTTGGAGAAGGTGGGGGAGTGACTTTGGGGAGGTCAGACCTGATGGATTTAATTTTATTAATGAAGTAGGAGGCCAGATCGTTGGGGGTGAGGGAACGAGGAGGGCGAGGAACCGTGGGCCTGAGGAGGGAGTTGAATGTACGGAAGAGCTGGCAGGGGTGATGGGCATGGGTGTCAATGAGGGAGGAGAAATATTTTTGTCTGGCAGAGGAGAGGGCAGAGTTAAGGCAGGAAAGGATAAACTTGAAGTGAACGAGGTTGGCATGGTGTTTAGACTTTTGCCAGCAGCGTTCGGCAGCTTGAGCATAAGAGCGAAGGAGGCGGACGGTGGCAGTGATCCAGGGCTGTGGGTTAGTGGTGCGAGAGCGGCGAAGGGAAAGGGGAGCGAGTGAGTCTAGCTGAGTAGAAAGGGTAGAGTTGAGAGCAGTAATCGGATCATCCAGACTGGGTAGAGAGGAGAGGGAGGCGAGGTGGGGTGTGAGGCGCTCCGAAAGATGGGTGGGGTCCAGAGAGCAGAGATCTCTCTAAGCGCTGTTTTGTTCTAAGTTCTAAGTTCTCAGTTCTAAGCACTGAGGAGGTTACAAGGCGATGAGGTTGTCCCACTTGGGGCTCACAGTCTTCATCCCCATTTTACAGATGAGAGAACTGAGGCCCAGAGAAGTGAAGTGACTTGCCCAAAGTCACACAGCTGACCATTGGTGGAGCTGGGATTTGAACCCATGACCTCTGACTCCCAAGCCCGGGCTCTTTCCACTGAGCCACGCTGGGCCAATGGGCTGGACAGGACTGGCCTGGAGGGCAGGGGGAGAATGGTGGATCATCTTAATAATAATAATAATAATAACAATAATAATAATGGCATTTATTAAACGTTTACTTAGAACAATGATTTGCACATAGTAAGCACTTAATAAATGTTATTATTATTATTACTATGTGCAAAGCACTGTTTTAAGCACTGGGGAAGTTACAAGGTGATCAGGTTGTCCCACGGGTGGCTCACAGTCTTTCTTCATCCCCATTTTACAGATGAGGGAACTGAGGCCCAGAGAAGTGAAGTGACTTGCCCAAAGTCACACAGCTGACAATTTGCGGAGTGGGATTTGAACCCATGACCTCTGACACCAAAGCCCGGGCTCTTTCCACCGAGCCACACTGCTTCTCTGAATTACTATGTGCAAAGCACTGTTCTAAGCGCTGGGGAGGTTACAAGGTGATCGGGTTGTCCCACGGGGGACTCGCAGTCTTCATCCCCATTTTACAGATGAGGGAACTGAAGCCCAGAGATGTGAAGTGACTTGCCCAAAGTCACACAGCTGACAATTGGTGGAGTTGGGATTCGAACCCATGACCTGTGACTCCAAAGCCCGGGCTCTTTCCACTGAGCCACGCTCAGGGGATGAGAACCCTGTTCCTCTGACTCCCAAGCCGAACACTTTCCACTAGGTCACAGTGTTTCTCAGAGAAGCAGCGCGGCTCCGTGGAAAGAGCCCGGGCTTGGGAGTCAGAGATAATGGGTTCGAATCCTGCCCCACCACTCCTCAGCTGTGTGACTTTGGGCAAGTCACTTCACTTCTCTGGGCCTCAGTTCCCTCATCCGTAAAATGGGGAGGAAGACTGTGAGCTCCACGTGGGACAACCTGATCACCTTGTATCCCTCCCCCAGTGCTTAGAACAGGGCTTGGTACATAGTGCTTAGCCCCTTCCTTCCTCTCCCCCTCGTCCCCCTCTCCATCCCCCCCATCTTACCTCCTTCCCTTCCCCACAGCACCTGTATAGATGGATATATGTTTGTACATATTTTTTTTTTACTCTATTTTATTTGTACATATCTATTCTATTTATTTTATTTTGTGTGAGCCCACTGTTGGGTAGGGACTGTCTCTATATGTTGCCAATTTGTACTTCCCAAGCGCTTAGTACAGTGCTCTGCACATAGTAAGCGCTCAATAAATACGGTTGATGATGATGATGATGATGATGAGTAAGCGCTTAACAAATGCCATTATTATTATTATTATTATTGTTATTATTATTATTATTATTATTATAAGGGACTCAACTGTGTCCTTTGCTGTTAAAGAAGGGATTTAAGCGCGGCTCGAAAACTGCCCCCAAACTCCAGAGTGAATGAGAGGAAGAGCAGATGAGCTAAGTTTCCACTGCCTACCTCTTGTATCTCTCCCAGCGCTTAGAACAGTGCTCCTCACATAGTAAGCACTTAAGAGACGCAGCGTGGTTCAGTGGAAAGAGCCCGGGCTTTGGAGTCAGGGGTCATGGGTTCAAATCCCGGCTCTGCTCATTGTCAGCTGTGTGACTTTGGGCAAGTCACTTCACTTCCCTGAAGCAGCGTGGCTCAGTGGAAAGAGCCCGGGCTTTGGAGTCAGAGGTCGTGGGTTCGAATCCCGGCTCCGCCACATGTCTGTTGTGTGACCTTTTGCAAGTCACTTCAATCAATCGTATTTATTGAGCGCTTACTTTGTACAGAGCACTGGCCTAAGCGCTTAGCACTGTACTAAGCGTAGAACTAAGACTTCACTTCTCGGAGCCTCAGTTCCCTCCTCTGTAAAATGGGGATGAAGACTGTGAGCCCCCCGCGGGACAACCTGATCACCTTGTATCCCTCCAGCGCTTAGAACAGTGCTTTGCACAGAGTAAGCGCTTAACAAATGCCATTATTATTATTATTATTCTCTGGGCCTCAGTTCCCTCATCTGGAAAATGGGGATGAAGACTGTGAGCCCCCCGTGGGACAACCGGATCACCTTGTAACCTCCCCAGTACTTAGAACAGTGCTTTGCACATAGTAAGCACTTAAAAATGCCATTATTATTATTAACAAATACCATCATTCATTCACTCAATCGTATTTATTGAGTGCTTACTGTGCGCAGAGCACTGTACTGAGCACTTGGGAGGTACAAGTCGGCAACATCTAGAGACGGTCCCTACCCAACAACGGGCTCATGGTCTAGAAGCAGCGTGGCTCAGTGGAAAGAGCCCGGGCTTTGGAGTCAGAGGTCATGGGTTCGAATCCCAGCTCCACCACAAGTCTGCCGTGTGACCTTGGGCAAGTCACTTAACTTCTCTGAGCCTCAGTTCCCTCATCTGTAAAAATGGTGATTAAGACTGTGAGCCCCACGTGGGACAACTTGATCACACTGTATCCCCCCCCTCAGCGCTTAGAACAGTGCTCTGCACATAGTAAGCGCTTAACAAATGCCATCATTATTATTATTATAGAAGGGAGAGACAGATGACAACACACTTCCCAAGCGCTTAGTACAGTGCTCTGCACACAGTAAGCGCTCAACAAATACGATTGAAGGAATGAATGTGGACAGGTGTCAAGTCGCCAGGACAAACAGAATTAAAGCTAAATGCACGTCATTAACAAAATGAATAGAATAGTAAATATGTACATAAATGCACATCATTAACAAAATAAACAGAATAGTAAATATGGACAAGAGTAAATATGTAGAGGATGTAATATGTCCATCACCATCATCACAGTCTTCGTATTTTTAGGGACTTCTCCCATTATTTGATTGGATTTCTTTCGAGTAATTCTGGAGTCACAAACTGAAATTGGCCCCAGGGTCCATTCTGGACCAATAAAACTTCCATTTTTTCCCCTTCAACCGAGCAGACTTTAATCAGTCCTATTCACTATTATTATTCTTAACAATCAATCAATCAATCGTATTTATTGAGCAATCAATCAATCATATTTATTGAGCGCTGAGCGCTTACTGTGCGCAGAGCACTGTACTAAGCGCTTGGGAAGTACAAGTTGGCAACATATAGAGACGGTCCCTACCCAACAATAATATTTATTGTGGTATTTGTTAAGCACTGACTAAGCACCGGGCTGGACACGAGATAATGGGGTTGGATGCGATCCCGATCTTAATTCCCATTTTACAAATAAGGTAGATGAGGCACAGAGAAGTTCAGTGACTTACCCAAGGTCAAATGGCAGGAAAGTGACAGAGCCGGGATTAGAACCCAAATCTTCCGACGCCCAGGACTGTGCTCCTTCCATTGGGCCCTGCTGCTTTTCCATTTATAATGATAATAATAATAATAATAATAATAATGGCATTTATTAAGCGCTTACTATGTGCAAAGCACCGTTCTAAGCGCAAGGTGACCAGGTTGTGCCACGGGGGGCTCACAGTCTTAACCCCCATTTTACAGATGAGGAAACTGAGGCCCGGAGAAGTGAAGTGACTTGCCCAAAGTCACACCGCTGACAATTAGAGAAGCGGCGTGGCTCAGTGGAAAGAGCCCGGGCTCTGGAGTCAGAGGTCGTGGGTTCAAATCCCGGCTCCGCCAACTGTCAGCTGGGTGACTCTGGGCAAGTCACTTCACTGAGCCTCAGTTCCCTCATCTGTAAAATGGGGATGAAGACTGTGAGCCCCCCGTGGGACAACCTGATCACCTTGTAATCTCCCCAGCACTTGGAACAGTGCTTTGCATATAGTAAGCGCTTAATAAATGCCATTATTATTATTAATTGGCAGAGCTGGGATTTGAACCCAAGACCTCTGACTCCAAAGCCTGGGCTCTTTCCACTGAGCCACGCTGCTTGCTTTTAGTATGTGCACAGAATCAATCAATCAATCAATCGTATTTATTGAGCGCTTACTGTGTGCAGAGCACTGTACTAAGCGCCTAGGAGAACTGTCCTAGGCATTTGGGAGAGTATGATAGACCAGAGTCGGTGGGCATGTTCCTTGGAGTTTAAGGTCTATGCTTCCCTCCAAAGTCAGGGAAGATCGAGGTTAATGGCAGGATGATGGGAAGACGAAGCCACCAGGAATAGGCTAAGAATTTTCCTCGTTATTTTCATTTTCAGTATGAAAACGCCCATACCTCATTCCTTCCCTTTGATGCTCACGGCGTGATTCCAAATTGGTAGTCAAATAATAATTATAATAATAATAATTGCGGTATTTGTTAAGTTTTTACTGTGTTGGCAACCTCTGTACTAAACACTTGGAATAAGCCCCATCCCTCCTGGGGCTCACAGGCTGAGCAGGGAGGGTGAACTGGTACCTTATCCCCATTTTGCAGATGGGGAAACCGAGGCACAGAGCAGGTACATGATGATGATGTTGGCATGTGTGAAGCACTTACCAAGTGGCCGAGCACTGTTCTAAGCGCTGGGGGAGATACAAGGTGATCAGGTTGTCCCACGTGGGGCTCACAGTGTTCATCCCCATTTTCCGGATGAGGGAACTGAGGCCCAGAGAAGTGAAGTGACTTGCCCAAAGTCACCCAGCTGACAATCGGCGGGGTCGGGATTTGAACCCAGGACTCTTGGCTCCCAGATCTGTTCACTTTCCCCCAGGCCACGTGGCTTCTCATCATCATCAAACGTATTTACTGAGCGCTTACTGTGTGCAGAGCACTGTACTAAGCGCTTAGCACTGTACTTAGACCACACCCTAATCGGCTGTAACTGGACTTTATTAAACCGTTCTACCATCTCATTGTTTTTCGGGACTTTTCAGAGAATAATAATAATAATAACAATAATGATAATGGCATTTATTAAGTGCTTACTATGTGCAAAGCACTGTTCTAAGCGCTGGGGAGGTTACAAGGTGATCAGGTTGTCCCACGTGGGGCTCACAATCTTCATCCCCATTTTGCAGATGAGGGAACTGAGGCCCAGAGAAGTGAAGTGACTTGCCCAAAGTCACCCAGCTGACAAGTCGCAGAGCCGGGATTTGAACCCATGACCTCTGACTCCAAACCCGGGGCTCTTTCCACTGAGCCACGCTGCTTCGTGAATGTGAGCCCACTGTTGGGTAGGGACTGTCTCTATATGTTGCCAACTTGTACTTCCCAAGCGCTTAGTACAGTGCTCTGTGCACAGTAGGGAAGCAGGGAAGCAGCGTGGCTCACTGGAAAGAGCCCGGGCTTTGGAGTCAGAGGTTGTGGGTTCAAATCCCGGCTCTGCCAACTGTCAGCTGTGTGACTTTGGGCAAGTCACTTAACTTCTCTGGGCCTCAGTTCCCTCATCTGTAAAATGGGGATTAAGACTGTGAGCCCCCCGTGGGACAAACTGATCACCTTGTAACCTCCCCAGTGCTTAGAACAGTGCTTTGTACATAGTAAGCACTTAATAAATGCCATTATTATTATTACAGTAAGTGCTCAATAAATACGAATGATTGATTGATTGAAGCACATGAATCATTCACCAGGTGGCATTAAAACCCGTTGCCCGGCATAGTTTTTATTCATTCATTCATTCATTCAATCGCATTTATTGAGCGCTTACTGTGTGCAGAGCACTGTACTAAGCGCTTGGGAAGTGCAAGTTGGCAACATATAAAGACAGCCCCTACCCGACAATGGGCTCACAGTCTAGAAGGGGGAGACGGACAACAAAACATGTGGACAGGTGGCAAGTCGTCAGAACAAACAGAAATAAAGCTAGATGCACATCATTAACAAAATAGAATAGTAAATCAATCAATCAATCGCATTTATTGAGCGCTTACTGTGTGCAGACCACTGTACTAAGCGCTTGGGAAGTACAATGTAAATATGTACAAGTAAAATAAATAGATAAATCTGTACAAACATCTATACAGGCGCTGTGGAGAAGGGAAGGAGGTAGGGTTGGGGGGATGGGGAGGGGGAGAGGAAAGAGGGGGCTGAGTGTGGGAAGGCCTCCTGGAGGAGGTGAGCTCTCAGTAGGGCTTTGAAGGGAGGAAGAGAGCTAGTTTGGCGGAGGGGCAGAGGGATTGGGGGCATTCCAGGCCCGGGGGAGGATGGGGGCCGGGGGTCGATGGCGGGACGGGCGAGAACGAGGCCCAGGGAGGAGGTGAGCGGCGGCAGAGGAGCGGAGGGTGCGGGCTGTTTTCAGGCCCAACGAAAACAGATCTTCCCTATAATAATAATAATAATAATAACGGCATTTATTAAGCGCTTACTATGTGCAAAGCACTGTTCTAAGCGCTGGGGAGGTTCCAAGGTGATCAGGTTGTCCCACGGGGGGCTCACGGTCTTCATCCCCGTTTTCCAGATGAGGGAACTGAGGCATAGAGAAGTGAAGTGACTTGCCCAAAGTCACACAGCTGACCAGTGGCAGAGCTGGGATTTGAACCCATGACCTCTGACTCCAAAACCCGGGCTCTTTCCACTGAGCCACGCTGCTTAGCTGCTGCTCGCTACACGTCGAAAGGAAAGGTGCAAAGCCTACCCAACCCGCAGACTTCACTCCTGTAATGCCAACCTTCTCACCGGACCGCCATCTCGGGCCCGGACCGCCCTCCCTCCTCAAATCCCACAGACAACGACTCTCCCTCGCCTTCAAAGCCTCATCCAAGGCCCGCCTCCTCCAAGAGGCCTTCCCTGACTGCGCCCTCCTTTCCTCTTCTAATAATAATGACGGCATTTGTTAAGCGCTTACTATGTGCAAAGCACTGTTCTAAGCGCTGGGGAGGTTCCAAGGTGATCAGGTTGTCCCACGGGGGGCTCACAGTCTTCATCCCCGTTTTCCAGATGAGGGAACTGAGGCATAGAGAAGTGAAGTGACTTGCCCAAAGTCACACAGCTGACCAGTGGCAGAGCTGGGATTTGAACCCATGACCTCTGACTCCAAAACCCGGGCTCTTTCCACTGAGCCACGCTGCTTAGCTGCTGCTCGCTACACATCAAAAGGAAAGGAGCAGAACATACCCAGCCCGCAGACTTCACCCCTGTAATTCATTCAATCATTCGATCGTATGTATTGAGCGCTTACTGTGTGCAGAGCACTGTACTAAGCGCTTGGGAAGTCCAAGTTGGCAACATATACAGACGGTCCCTACCCAACAGCGGGCTCACAGTCTAGAAGGGGGAGACAGACGACAAAACCAAACATGTGGACAGGTGTCAAGTCGTCAGAAGAAATAGAATTAAAGCTAGATGCCCATCATTAACAAAATAAATAGAATAGTAAATATGGACAAGTAAAATAAATAGAGTAATAAATCTCTACAAACGTATATACAGGTGCTGTGGGGAGGGGAAGGACGTAGGGCGGGGGGATGGGGAGGAAGCGCTTACCAAGCACTTACTTGTTAAGTGCTCACTATGTGCCAGGCACTGTATTAAGCACTGAAATGCATGCAAGCAAATCAGGTTGGACGCAGTCCCTGTCCACATGGGGCTCACAGTCTCAATCCTCATTTTACAGATGAGGTAACTGAGGCACAGAGAAGTGATTTGTCCTGTCAACCTTCTCACCGTACCTCCATCTCGGGCCTGGAACGCCCTCCCTCCTCAAATCCCACAGACAATGACGCTCCCTCGCCTTCACAGCCTTAGCGAAGGCCTGCCTCCTCCAAGAGGCCTTCCCTGACTGCGCCCTCCTCTCCTCTTCTCCCATTCCTTCCTGGATCACCTTCCTTGCTCCCTTTATTCATCCCTTCTAGACTGTGAGCCCGTTGTTGGGTAGGGACCATCGCTAGAGGTTGCCAACTTGGACTTCCCAAGCGCCTATTGAGCCCAGGAAGCGCTCAATAAATACGATTGAATGAATGAATGAATGAATGAATGAATGAATGAACCCCCCCCCCCCTCCAAACCCCACCACATATAAAAATAATAATAATAATAATGATGATGGCATTTGTTAAGCAGTTACTATGTGCCAAGCACTGTTCTAAGCGCTGGGAGGATACAAGGTGATCAGGTTGTCCCACTGGGGGCTCACGGTCTTCATCCCCATTTTCCAGATGAGGGAACTGAGGCCCAGAGAAGTGAAGTGACTTGCCCAAAGTCACACAGCCGATAAGTGGCGGAGCCGGGATTAGAACCCATGGATGTGCCTGTTGCATAATAATAATAATAATGACATTTGTTAAGCGCTTACTATGTGCAAAGCACTGTTCTAAGCGCTGGGGGGATACAAGGTCATGAGGTTGTCCCACGTGGGGCTCACAGTCTTCATCCCCATTTTACAGATGAGGGAACTGAGGCCCAGAGAATTTAAATGACTTGCCCAAAGTCACACAGCTGACAAGTGGCAGAGCCGGGATTTGAACCCATGACCTCTGACTCCAAAGCCCGGGCTCTTTTCCACTGAGCCACGCTGCTTCGCATAACCACTGCATGGTGCAGTGGTTAGAGCCCGGGACCGGGAATCTGAAAGTCGGGGGTTCTAATCCTGCCTCTGCCACTTGCCTGATTTTGTGACCTTGGGCAAGTCACTTCACTTCTCTGTACCTCAGCGTGGCTCAGTGGAAAGAGCCCGGGCTTGGGAGTCAGGGGTTGTGGGTTCTAATCCCAGCTCCGCCACTTGTCAGCTGTGTGACTTTGGGCAAGTCACTTCACTTCTCTGGGCCTCAGTTCCCTCATCTGGAAAATGGGGATAATAATAATAATAATAATGATGGCATTTGTTAAGCGCTTACTATGTGCCAAGCACTGTTCTAAGCGCTGGGGGGATACAAGGTGATCAGGTTGTCCCACGGGGGGCTCACAGTCTTCATCCCCATTTGACAGATGAGGGAACTGAGGCCCAGAGAAGTGAAGTGACTTGCCCAAAGTCACACAGCTGACAAGTGGCAGAGCCGGGATTTGAACCCACGGCCTCTGACTCCAAAGCCCGGGCTCTTTCCACTGAGCCACGCTGCTTCTCTCCACGTGGGACAACCTGATGACCTTTTATCTTCAACAGCGCTCAGAACAGTGCTTGGCACATAGTAGGCGCTTAACAAATACCAACATTATCAGAGAAGCAGCGTGGCTTAGTGGAAAGAGCCCAGGCTTGGGAGTCAGGGGTTGTGGGTTCTAATCCCAGCTCCGCCACTTATCAGCTGGGTGACTTTGGGCAAGTCACTTCACTTCTCTGGGCCTCAGTTCCCTTATCTGGAAAATGGGGATGAAGTCTGTGAGCTCCACATGGGACAACCCAATTACCTTGTATCTTCAACAGCGCTTAGAACAGTGCTTGGCACATAGTAAGCGCTGAATAAATACCATCGTCATCACCACTTATGTTCCCATCTGTCATTCACCTGTATATATGTTTGTACATATTATTTATTCTACTTGTACATATTTATTCTATTTATTTTATTTGGTTAGTATGTTTGGTTTTGTTCTCTGTCTCCCCCTTTTAGACTGTGAGCCCACTGGTGGGTAGGGGCCGTCTCCATATGTTGCCAACTTGTACTTCCCAAGCGCTTAGTACAGTGCTCTGCACACAGTAAGCGCTCAATAAATACGATTGAATGAATATCAACTGGACTGAACACTCGGGAGAGGACAATAGGGTTAGTAGACACAATTCCTGCCCTCGAGGAGCCTGTGAACTATTCTGGGTTGGGCATTGAGGAGGGAGGGAGGACTTCACTTCTCTGGGCCTCAGTTACCTTATCTGTAAAATGGGGATTAAGACTGTGAGCCCCACATGGGACAACCTGATCACCTTGTAACCTCCCCAGCGCTTAGAACAGTGCTTGGCACATAGTAAGCGCTTAATAAATGCCATCATTATTCTTCTAGACTGTGAGCCCACTGTTGGGTAGGGACCGTCTCTATATGTTGCCAACTTTTGTACTTCCCAAGTGCTTAGTACAGTGCTCTGCACACAGTAAGTGCTCAATAAATACGATTGAATGAATGAATGAATGAGCCCGCTGTTGGGTAGGGACCGTCTCTATATGTTGCCAACTTGTACTTCCCAAGCGCTTAGTACAGTGCTCTGCACACAGTAAGCGTTCAATAAATACGATTGAATGAATGAATGAATGAGCCCGCTGTTGGGTAGGGACCGTCTCTATATGTTGCCAACTTGCACTTCCCAAGCGCTTAGTCCAGTGCTCTGCACACAGTAAGTGCTCAATAAATACAATTGAATGAATGAGTGAATGAGCCCGCTGTTGGGTAGGGACAGTCTCTATATGTTGCCAACTTGTACTTCCCAAGCGCTTAGTCCAGCGCTCTGCACGCAGTAAGCGCTCAATAAATACGATTGAATGAATGAATGAATTCATGTATTTGTATTCATGTCTGTCTCCCTGCTCTCTACACTGTAAGCTCACTGTGGGCAGGGAATCATCATCAATCGTATTTATTGAGCGCTTACTATGTGCAGAGCACTGTACTAAGCGCTTGGGAAGTACAAATTGGCAACATCTAGAGACAGTCCCTACCCAACAGTGGGCTCACAGTCTAAAAGAGTGGGCTCACAGTGTGTTTAAGCAGCATAGCTCAGTGGAAAGAGCCCAGGCTTGGAAATCAGAGGTCATGGGTTCAAATCCCACCTCCGCCACTTATCAGCTGGGTGACGTTGGGCATGCCACTTCACTTCTCTGGGCCTCAGTTCCCTCATCTGGAAAATGGGGATGAAGACTGGGAGCCCCACGTGGGACAACCTGATCACCTTGAATCTCCCCCAGACCTTAGCACAGTGCTTGGCCCATAGTAAGCGCTGAACAAATACCATCATCATCACCACTTATGCTCCCATCTGTGATTTATGTATTTTTATTGATGTCTACCTCCACACTCTCTAAACCGTAAGCTCGATGTGGGCAGGGAATGTGTCTATTGTAGAGAAGCAGCGTGGCTCGGTGGAAAGAGCATTGGCTTTGGAGTCAGAGGTCATGGGTTCAAGTCCCAGCTCTGCCCATTGCCAGCTGTGTGACTTCGGGCAAGTCACTTCACTTCTCTGGGCCTCAGTTCCCTCATCTGTAAAATGAGGATAACCTTGTATACCCCCAGTGCTTAGAACAGTGCTTTGCACATAGTAAGCGCTTAACAAACACCACAATTATTATTATTACTGTCATTCATTCATTAAATAGCATTTATTGAGCGCTTACTGTGTGCAGAGCACTGTACTAAGCGCTTGGGAAGCCCAAGTTGGCAACATGTGGAGATGGTCCCTTTCCAACAATGGGCTCACAGTCTAGAAGGGGGAGACAGACAATCAATCGATCAATCAATCGTATTTATTGAGCGCCTACTATGTGCAGAGCACTGTACTAAGCTCTTGGGAAGTACAAATTGGCAACATATAGAGACAGTCCCTACCCAACAGTGGGCTTACAGTCTAAAAGGGGGAGACAGAGAATAAAACCAAACATACTAACAAAATAAAATAAATAGCTTACAACAGCACTCAGCACACAGTAAGCGCTCGATAAATTAATTCATTCATTCAATCAATCAATCAATCAATCAATCGTATTTATTGAGCGCTTACTATGTGCAGAGCACTGTACTAAGCGCTTGGGAAGTACAAATTGGCATCACATAGAGACAGTCCCTACCCAACAGTGGGCTCACAGTCTAAAAGGGGGAGACAGAGAACAGAACCAAACATACCAACAAAATAAAATAAGTAGGATAGAAATGTACAAGTAAAATAAATAAATAGAGTAATAAATATGTACAACCATATTTCAACTATCACCTCTATGCTGATGACACCCAAATCTCCATCTCTGCCCCTGCTCTCTCCCCCTCCCTCCAGGCTCATGTCTCCTCCTGCCTTCAAGACATCTCCATCCGGATGTCTGCCCGCCGTCTAAAACTCAACATGTCCAAGACTGAATCAATCATATTTACTGAGCACTTACTGTGTGCAGAGCACTGTACTAAGCATTTGGGAAGTACAAGTTGGCAACGTACAGAGACGGTCCCTACCCAACAACGGGCTTACAGTCTAGAAGCAGGAGGCAGCGTGGCTCAGTGGAAAAGAGCCCGGGCTTTGGGATCAGAAGTCATGGGATAAAATCCCGGCTCTGCCAATTGTCAGCTGTGACTTGGGGCAAGTCACTTCACTTCTCTAGGCCTCAGTTACCTCATCTGCAAAATGGGGATTAAGACTGTGAGCCCCCAGTGGGACAACCTAATCACCTGGTAACCTCCCCAGCCTTGCACATAATACTAATAATAATGATGATGACATTTATTAAGCGCTTACTATATGCAAAGCACCGTTCTAAGCACTGGGGAGGTTACAAGGTGATCAGGTTGTCCCACGGGGGGCTCACAGTCTTCATCCCCATTTTACAGATGAGGTAACTGAGGCCCAGAGAAGTGAGGTGACTTGCCCAAAGTCACCCAGCTGACAATTGGTAAGCTGGGATTTGAACCCATTACCTCTAACTCCAAAGCCCGGGCTCTTTCCACTGAGCCACGCTGCGTCTCTTAGTAAGTGCATAGTAAGCTCTTAATAAATGCCATCATTATTATTAGAAGGGGGAGACAGACAACAAAACAAAACACGTGGACGGGTGTCATGTCATCAAAATAAATAGAAGCTAGATGCACATCATTAACAAAATAAATAGAATAGTAAATATGTACACGTAAAATAAATAGAGTAATAAATCTGTGCGAACATATATACAGGTGTTGTGGGGAGGGGAAGGAGGTAGGGCGGGGGGGGATGGGGAGGAGGAGAGGAAGAAGGGGGCTCAGTCTGGGAAGACCTCCTGGAGGAGGTGAGCTCTCAGTAGGGCCTTGAAGGGAGGAAGAGAGTGAGCTTGGCGGAGGGGCAGAGGGATTGGGGGCATTCCGGGCCCGGGGGAGGACGTGGGCCGGGGGTCGATGGCGGGACAGGCGAGAGCGAGGCCTAACGGTGAGGAGATTAGCGGCGGAGGAGCGGAGGGTGCGGGCTGGGCTGGGGAAGGAGAGAAGGGAGGGGAGGGAGGAGGGGGCCAGGGGATGGATGGATGGACAGCCTTGAAGCCCAGGGGGAGGAGTTTTTGACTGGTAGCCACTGGAGATTTTTGAGGAGGGGAGTAACATGCCCAGAGAGTTTCTGCACAGAGATGATCCAGGCAGCAGCGTGAAGCGGGGAGAGACAGGAGGATGGGAGATCAGAGAGGAGGCCGATGCAGTCATCCAGTCGGGAGAGGATGAGAGATTGAATGAGCAGGGTAGCGGTTTGGATGGAGAGGAAAGGCCGGATCTTGGCGATGTTGCGGAGGTGAGACCAGCAGGTTTTGGTGACTGATCGGATGTGAGGGGTGAACGAGAAAGCGGAGTCGAGGATGACACCGAGGTTGCGGGCTTGTGAGACGGGAGGGATGGTAGTGCCGTCAACAGTGATGGGAAAGTCATGGAGAGGGCAGTGTTTGGGAGGGAAGATAAGGAGTTCAATCTTGGACATACTGAGTTTTAGATGGCGGGCAGACATCCGGATGGAGATGTCTTGAAGGCAGGAGGAGACATGAGCCTGGAGGGATGGAGAGAGAGCAGGGGCAGAGATGGAGATTTGGGTGTCATCAGCGTAGAGATGATAGTTGAAGCCGTGGGAGCGAATGAGTTCAGCAAGGGAGTGAGTGTAGATAGAGAACAGAAGGGGACCAATATGACCGAATGAAGCTCTTTATTTCTTCCTGACAGTTCAGTTGAGCACGTTTGACATCTCCCACCGTGCCCCGTCCCCCAGGTCGCGGCCTCGATTCCCGGCCAGAGTTTGCTGGCGGGCGGTAGCAAGCGATTCCTGGCCCGGCGTTTGCTCTGTCCCCTTCCCTGGAGCGCTTTTCCCCGGCTCGCCGACTCGGCCCGTCCTCCCTTCACGGCGCTGACGTCCCCAACACCGGCTGGACGGTCGGGGCGGGGGGCGAGGGGGTCCCGGACCGCTGGAGGGTCCTCCTTATGGGCAGGGAAAGTGTCTGCTAATTCCCTCATATTGTCCTCTGCACGCGGTGGACTGGAAACTCCTTGAGGGCAGGGCGCTCGTCTACTGACTCTACTGTCCTCTCCCAAGCGCTCAGTACAGTGCTCTGCACACAGGAGACCTTCAGCTCCTTGAGGGCAGGGATCTTATCTACTCGCTCTGTTGTCTCCTCCCAATCAGTCAGTGGTATTTATTCAATCAATCAATCAATCAGTCAGTGGTATTTATTGATTGCTTACTGTGTGCATTCATTCATTCAATCGTATTTATTGAGCGCTTACTGTGTGCAGAGCACTGGACTAAGCGCTCGGGAAGTACAAGCAGAGCACTGCACTAAGCTCTCGGGAGAATACAGCGCTTAGTACCATGTTCTGCACACAGTAAGCACTCGATAAATCATCATCATCATCATCATCATCAATCGTATTTATTGAGCGCTTACTATGTGCACAGCACTGTACTAAGCGCTTGGGAAGTACAAATTGGCAACACATAGAGACAGTCCCTACCCAACAGTGGGCTCACAGTCTAAAAGGGGGAGACAGAGAACAAAACCAAACATACTAACAAAATAAATACCTCTGATTGATTGATTGGTTTGATTTGATTGTCTGTCTCCCCCTTCTAGACTGTGAGCCCGCTGTTGGGTAGGGACCGTCTCTATATGCTGCCAACTTGCAATAATAGCAAGAATAATAATGATAATGATGGTATTTGTTAAGCGCTTACTATGTGCAAAGCACTGTTCTAAGCGCTGGGGAAGTTACAAGGTGATCAGGTTGTCCCACGGGGGGCTCACAATCTTAATCCCCATTTTACAGATGAGGTAGTTGAGGCCCAGAGAAGTGAAGCGCCTTGCCCAAAGTCACACCGCTGACAACTGGCGGAGCCGGGATTTGAACCCACGAACTCTGACTCCAAAGCCCGGGCTCTTTCCGCTGAGCCACGCTGCTTCCCAAGCGCTTAGCACAGTGCTCTGCACACAGTAAGCGCTCAATAAATACGACTGAATGAATGAGTGAATGAATGAATGAATGAATGATTCCTCAGGGCCAATCTGCCCTTCGTTGTTCGGTCCCCGGTTCGAGTGGTGCCAAACTGAGTCTTCCCTTCCCTCTGCCGCCCGCAGTTATCGGACGGTTCCCCCTCATGCCGAGGTTTTGGACACGGGGCCTTTCTGGGCTCTGCGGGGGTCAACGGAGGCCTCGCAGAAGCCCGGACCAAACTTGGCCTCTCCGATGGTCAGCAGAGGCCTAGCACAGAGGTCTGGAACAACCTTGGGCTCCGCAGTGGTCAATGGAGGACTAGGAGACGTTCTGCAATGGTCAACGGAGGAGTAGCAGAAGTTCTGCAATGGTCAACGGAAACCTGGACCAAACCTGGGCTTTGCAACGGTCATCAGAGGCCTAGCAGAAGTCTGGAGCAACCTTGGGCCCTGCAATGGTCAACAGAAGTCTAGCAGATGTTCTGCAATGGTCAACGGAGGCCTAGCAGAAGCCCGGACCAAACCTGGACTCTCCGATGGTCAGCAGAGGCCTAGCAGAGGTCTGGAACAACCTTGGGCTCCGCAGTGGTCAACGGAGGACTAGGAGAAGTTCTTCAATGGTCAGTGGAGGAGTAGCAGAAGTACTGCAATGGTCAACGGAAACCTGGACCAAACCTGGGCTTTGCAATGGTCATCAGAGGCCTAGCAGAAGTCTGGAGCAACCTTGGTCTCTGCAATGGTCAACAGAAGTCTAGCAGAAGTTCTGCAATGGTCAACGGAAGCCTAGCAGAAGCCCGGACCAAACCTGGACTCTCCGATGGTCAGCCGAGGCCTAGCAGAGGTCTGGAACAACCTTGGGCTCTGCAGTGGTCAACGGAGGACTAGGAGACGTTCTGCAATGGTCAACGGAGGAGTAGCAGACGTTTTGCAATGGTCAACGGAAACCTGGACCAAACCTGGGCTTTGCAACGGTCATCAGAGGCCTAGCAGAAGTCTGGAGCAACCTTGGGCTCTGCAATGGTCAACAGAAGTCTAGCAGAAGTTCCGCAATGGTCAACGGAGGCCTAGCAGAAGCCTGGACCAAACCTGGACTTTCTGATGGTCAGCAGAGGCCTAGCAGAAGTCTGGAACAACCTTGGGCTCTGCAGTGGTCAACGGAGGACTAGGAGACGTTCTGCAATGGTCAATGGAGGAGTAGCAGACGTTTTGCAATGGTCAACGGAAACCTGGACCAAACCTGGGCTTTGCAACGGTCATCAGAGGCCTAGGAGAAGCCCGTCGGGTTCTCCAACGGTCACCAGAGGCCGAGAAGGAGGCCGGACCAATCTTGGGCTCTGGAGGCTGGAGGGGCGACTTCACCGTGGACGGTGTCTTCTTCCGGGCCGTCGGATGCCCATCGGGTACTTGACCGGAGGAGCGGGCTCCAGGCCACTGGTGGGACAGGCTGAGGGGCGAGGGGAAGATGCAGACTGAAAGAGAAATGGCTTCGTTCAGTCAATCGTATTTATTGAGCGCTTACTGTGTGCAGAGCACTGGACTAAGCGCTTGGGAGAGTCCAACAGGACAATAAGCAGACACATTCCCCGCCCAAAACGAGTTTACAATCCAGAGGGGGAGAGAAACGTGAACAGAAATAAATGAACTCAGAAGGTCGTGGGTTCTAATCATTCATTCATCCAATCGTATTAATTGAGCGCTTACTATGTGCACAGCACTGTACTAAGCGCTTGGGAAGTCCAACAGGACAATAAGCAGACACATTCCCCACCCACAACGAGCTTACAATCCAGAGGGGGAGAGAGATGTGAACAGAAATAAATGAACTCAGAAGGTCGTGGGTTCTAGTCATTCATTCATTCATTCAATCGTATTTATTGAGTGCTTACCGTCTGCAGAGCACTGGACTAAGCGCTTGGGAGAGTCCAACAGGACAATAAGCAGACACATTCCCCGCCCACAACGAGTTTACAATCCAGAGGGGGAGAAAGACATGAACAGAAATAAAGGAACTCAGAAGGTTGTGGGTTCTAGTCATTCATTCATTCATTCATTCGATTGTATTTATTAAGCGCTTACTGTGTGCACAGCACTGTACTAAGCGCTTGGGAGAGTCCAACAGGACAACAAGCAGACACATTCCCCGCCCACAACGAGCTAACAATCCAGAGGGGGAGAGAGACGTGAACAGAAATAAATGAACTCAGGTCATGGGTTCTAGTCATTCATTCATCCAATCGTATTTATTGAATGCTTACTGTGTGCACAGCACTGTACTAAGCGCTTGGGAGAGTCCAACAGGACAATAAGCAGACACATTCCCCGCCCACAACGAGCTTACAATCCAGAGGGGGAGAGAAACGTGAACAGAAATAAATGAACTCAGAAGGTCGTGGGTTCTAATCATTCATTCATCCAATCGTATTTATTGAGCGCTTACTGTGTGCAGAGCACTGTACTAAGCGCTAGGGAAAGTCCAACAGGACAACAAGCAGACACATTCCCCACCCACAACGAGCTTACAATCCAGAGGGGGAGAGAAACGTGAGCAGAAATAAAGGAACTCAGAAGGTCGTGGGTTCTAGTCATTCATTCATCCAATCGTATTTATTGAGCGCTTACTGTGTGCAGAGCACTGGACTAAGCACTTGGGAGAGTCCAGCAGGACAACAAGAAGACACATTCCCCACCCACAACGAGCTTACAATCCAGTGGGGGAGAGAGATGTGAACAGAAATAAATGAACTCAGAAGGTCGTGGGTTCTAGTCATTCATTCATTCATTCAATCGTATTTATTGAGCGCTTAGCGTCTGCAGAGAGCTGTACTAAGAGCTTGGGAGAGCCCAACAGGACAATAAGCAGACACAGTCCCCGCCTACAACGAGCTTACAATCCAGAGGGGAAGAGAGACATGAACAGAAATAAATGAACTCAGAAGGTCGTGGGTTCTAGTCATTCATTCATTCATATTTATTGAGCGCTTACTGTGTGCAGAGCACTGGACTAAGCGCTTGGGAGAGTCCAAGAGGACAATAAGCAGACACATTCCCTGCCCACAACGAGCTTACAATCCAGAGGCGGAGAGAGACGTGAACAGAAATAAGGGAACTCAGAAGGTCGTGGGTTCTAGTCATTCATTCATCCAATCGTATTTATTGAGTGCTTACTGTGTGCAGAGCACTGGACTAAGCGCTTGGGAGAGTCCAGCAGGACAACAAGCAGACACATTCCCCGCCCACAATGAGCTTACCATCCAGAGGGGGAGAGAGACATGAACAGAAATAAATGAACTCAGAAGGTCGTGGGTTCTAGTCATTTATTCATTCATTCAATCGTATTTATTGAGCACTTACTGTGTGCAAAGCACTGTACTAAGAGCTCGGGAGAGTCCAACAGAACAACAAGCAGACACATTCCCCGCCCACAACGAGCTTACAATCCAGTGGGGGAGAGAGACGTGAACAGAAATAAGGGAACTCAGAAGGTCGTGGGTTCTAGTCATTCATTCATCCAATCGTATTTATTGAGCGCTTACTGTGTGCAGAGCACTGGACTAAGCGCTTGAGAAGTACAAGTTGGCTTGTACAAGTTGTTGCTTGTCTCCTGTGTGACTTTGGACAAGCCACTTCAGTTCTCTGGGTCTCAGTTCCTTCATAATAGTGATTGCATTTGTTAAGTGCTTACTCTGTGCCAAGCACTGTTCTAAGCGCTGGGGTAAATACACGGTTATTAGGTTGTTCCACACAGGACTCACAGTCTTCATCCCCATTTTACAGATGAGGGAAATGAGGTACAGAGAAGTGAAGTGACTTGCCCAGAGTCACCCAGGTGACAAGTGGCGGAGCCGGGATTAGAACCCACGACCTCTGACTCTCAAGCCCGGGCTCTTTCATTCATTCATTCACTCATTCATTCAATCGTATTTATTGAGCGCTTACTGTGTGCAGAGCACTGGACTAAGCGCTTGGGAAGTCCAAGTTGGCCACATATAGAGACGGTCCCTACTCAACAGCGGGCTCACAGTCTAGATCAATCAATCAATCAATCAATCGTATTTATTGAGCGCTTACTGTGTGCAGAGCACTGTACTAAGCGCTTGGGAAGTCCAAGTTGGTGACATATAGAGACGGTCCCTACCCAACAGTGGGCTCACTTTCTACTAAGCCACGAAATGGGGATTGAGACTGTGAGCCCCACGTGGGACAGGGACTGTGTCCAACCCGATTTGCTTGTGTCCACCCCAACGCTTAGTTCAGTGCATGGCAAATAATAATAATAGTAATAATAATAATAGTAATAATAATAATTATAATAATAATAATGATGGCATTTATTAAGCGCATACTATGTGCAAAGCACTGTTCTAAGTCCCCATCTTACCTCCTTCCCTTCCCCACAGCACCTGTATATATGCATATATGGTTGTACATATTTATTACTCTATTTATTTATTTATTTATTTTACTTGTACATTTCTATCCTATTTATTTTATTTTGTTGGTACGTTTGGCTCTGTTCTCTGTCTCCCCCTTTTAGACCGTGAGCCCACTGTTGGGTAGGGACTGTCTCTATGTGTTGCCAATTTGTACTTCCCAAGCGCTTAGTACAGTGCTCTGCACATAGTAAGCGCTCAATAAATACGATTGATTGATTGATTGATTCTAAGCGCTGGGGAGGTTACAAGGTGATCAGGTTGTCCCGCGGGGGGCTCACAGTCTTCACCCCCATTTTCCAGATAATAACATTTGTTAAGCGCAGCAGCGTGGCTCAGCGGAAAGAGCCCGGGCTTCGGAGTCAGAGGTCGTGGGTTCAAATCCCGGCTCTGCCAACTGTCAGCTGTGTGACTTTGGGCAAGTCACTTCACTTCTCTGTGCCTCAGTTACCTCATCTGGAAAATGGGGATGAAGACTGTGAGCCCCCCCCCGGACAACCTGATCACCGTGTAAATACCACAGCGCTTAGAACAGTGCTTTGCACATAGTAAGTGCTTAACAAATACCATCATTATTATTATTATTATTATTATTATATGAGAAGCACTGTTCTAAGCGCTAGGGTGGATACAAGATTCATTCATTCATTCATTCAATCGTATTTATTGAGCGCTTACTGTGTGCAGAGCACTGGACTAAGCACTCGGGAAGTCCAAGTTGGCAACATATAGAGACGGTCCCTACCCAACAGCGGGCTCACAGTCTAGAAGACGATCAATTTGTCCCACGCGGGGCTCACAAAATCCCCATTTTGGGGACCCGCCTGTAGAAGCAGCGTGGCTCAGTGGAAAGAGCCCGGGCTTTGGAGTCGGGGGTCATGGGTTCGAATCCCAGCTCCCCCACATGTCTGCTGTGTGACCTGGGGCTAATCACTTCCCTTCTCCGGGCCTCAGTTCCCTCATCTGGAAAATGGGGATGAAGACGGTGAGCCCCCCGTGGGACGAACTGATCACCTTGTATCCCCCCCAGCGCTTAGAACAGTGCTTTGCACATAGTAAGCGCTTAACAAATGCCATTATTATTTTTCCAAATGAGGGAACCGAGGCACAGAGACTTGCCCCAAGTCACCCAGCTGACAAGTGGCGGAGCCGGGATTCGAACCCATGACCTCTGAATCCAAAGCCCGGGCTCTTTCCACTGAGCCACGAACCGCCTCCAAAGCTCCCCGACCGTCACTGATCTGGAGAGGAAGTGGCCTCGCTCCGCCGACTCGTCTCTGTGGATTTATTTTTCTCGACTGCACTTCCCAAGCGCTTAGTACAGTGCTCTGCACACAGTAAGCGCTCAATAAATACGATTGGATGGATGAACGGATGAATTCATCGAGCAGAATAAAGGAGCTCACTTGGGGTTCGGAGCGGGGCCGGCTTGGGGATCTCCATCACCACGACGAAACGGGGTTCGCTTTGTAGTTCTTGTAATCTTCGCCACAGAAGAACGCTATTTCCGTTTCGTTGGCTGGAAAGGGAAAGATAGTCTATTTATTTTGTTAATGATGTGCGCCAACCTGTACTTCCCAAGCGCTTAGTCCAGTGCTCTGCACACAGTAGGCGCTCAATAAGTGCGACTGAATGAATGAATGAATTTAGCTTCAATAATAATAATGATGATGGCATTTATTAAGCGCTTACTATGTGCAAAGCACCTTTCTAAGCGCTGGGGAGGTTACAGGGTGATCAGGTTGTCCCACGGGGGGCTCACAGTCTTCATCCCCGTTTGACAGATGAGGGAACTGAGGCCCAGAGAAGTGAAGTGACTGGCCCAAAGTCACACAGCTGGCAAGTGGCGGAGCCAGGTTCGAACCGGTGACCTCTGACTCCAAAGCCTGCGCTCTTTCCACTGAGCCACGCTGCTTCTCTTCATAAATAATTATTTATTAATTAATCTAAATAATTCTATTTATTCTGACGACTTGACACCTGTCCACATGTTTTGTTTAGTTGTCTGCCTCCCCCTTCTAGACTATGAGCCCGTTGTTGGGTAGGGACAGTCTCTATATGTTGCCCACTTGTACTTCCCAAGCGCTTAGTACAGTGCTCTGCACACAGTAAGCGCTCAATAAGTACGATTGAATGAATGAGTGAATTTAGCTTTAATTCTATTTATTCTGACAACTTGACACCTGTCCACACGTTTTGTTTTGTCGTCCGTCTCCCCCTTCTAGACTGTGAGCCCGTTGTTGGGGAGGGACCGTCTCTAGATGTTGCCGACTTGGACTTCCCAAGAGCTTAGTACAGTGCTCTGCACACAGTAAGCGCTCAATAAATATGAGGAATGAATGAATGAATGTATGTTTGTATGTATTTATTACTCTGTTTATTTTATTTGTACATATTTATTCTATTAATACGTTTTGTTTTGTTGTCTGTCTCCCCCTTCTAGACTGTGAGCCCGTTGTTGAGTTGGGACCGTCTTTATATGTTGCCCACTTGTACTTCCCAAGCGCTTAGAACAGTGCTCTGCACACAGTAAGAGCTCAATAAATACGATTGAATGAATGAATGTATGTTTGTATTTATTACTCTATTTATTTATTTTATTTTGTTAATACATTTTGTTTTGTTGTCCGTCTCCCCCTTCTAGCCTGTGAGCCCACTGTTGGGTAGGGACCGTCTCTAGATGTTGCCAACTTGGACTTCCCAAGTGCTTAGTCCAGTGCTCTGCACACAGTAAGCGCTCAAGAAATACGATTGAATGAATGAATGAATGTATGTTTGTACGTATTTATTACTCTATTTATTTCATTTGTACATATTTATTCTATTTATTTTATTAATATATTTTGTTTTGTTGTCTGTCTCCCCCTTCAAGACTGTGAGCCCATTGTTGGGTAGGGACCCTCTCTATATGTTCCCGACTTGTACTATCCCAAGCGCTTAGTACAGTGCTCTGCACACAGTAAGTGCTCAATAAATACTATTGAATGAGTGAATGAATGTATGTTTGTACGTATTTATTACTTTATTTATTTATTTTATTTGTACATATTTATTCTATTTTGTTAATACATTTTGTTTTGTTGCCTGTCTCCTCCTTCTAGACGGTGAGCCTGTTGTTGGGTAGGGACCGTCTTCATATGTTGCCCACTTGTACTTCCCAAGCGCTTAGAACAGTGCTCTGCACACAGTAAGAGCTCAATAAATACGATTGAATGAATGAATATATGTTTGTATTTATTACTCTATTTATTTTATTTTGTTAATACATTTTGTTTTGTTGTCCGTCTCCCCCTTCTAGCCTGTGAGCCCGCTGTTGGGTAGGGACCGTCTGTAGATGTTGTCCACTTGGACTTCCCAAGCGCTTAGAACAGTGCTCTGCACACAGTAAGTGCTCAATAAATACGATTGAATGAATGAATGTATGTTTGTACATATTTATCACTCTATTTTATTTGTACATATTTATTCTATTTATTTTATTTTGTTAATACATTTTGTTTTGTTGTCTGTCTCCCCCTTCTAGCCTGTGAGCCCGCTATTGTGTAGGGACCGTCTCTATATGCTGCCAACTTGTACTTCCCAAGCGCTTAGTCCAGTGCTCTGCACACAGTAAGCGCTCAATAATACGACTGAATGAATGAATGTTTTGTTTTGTTGTCTGTCTCCCCCTTCTAGACTGTGAGCCCGCTATTGGGTAGGGACCGTTTCTATACGTTGCCAACTTGTACTTCCCAAGCGCTTAGTACAGTGCTCTGCACACAGTAAGCGCTCAATAAATACGATTGAATGAATGAATGTTTTGTTTGGTTGTCTGTCTCCCCCTTCTAGACTGGGAGCCGGTTGTTGGGTAGGGACCGTCTCTAGATGTTGCCGACTTGTACTTCCCAAGCGCTTAGTACAGTACCCTGCACACAGGAAGTGCTCAATAAATACGATTGAATGAATGAATGAATGAAAATTTTCACCCGGAAGCGGGGGGTGGGGTGGGGGTGAAAAAAAGCCCCTCGGGTTGTCGCCTCTGGGACTCTGAATTATGAGGAATCCAGAAGGGGAACACACTTTCGATCAATCAATCAATCAATAATAATAATTAATATCAATAATCAATATTAATAATCAATAATAATAATGGTATTTGTTGAGCGGTTACTATGTGCCAAGCACTGTTCTAAGCGCTGGGGTAGATACAAGGTCATCAGGTTGTCCCACTTAATCCCCATTTTGCAGATGGGGTCACTGAGGCCCAGCGAAGTGAAGCGAGAAGTAGCATGGCGTAGTGGATAGAGAACGGTCCTGGGGGTCATGGGTTCTAATCCCGGCTCCACCATTTGGGTGCTGGGTGACCTTGGGCAAGTCACTTCACTTCTCTGGGCCTCAGTTCCCTCATCTGTACAATGGGGATTGAGACCCTGAGCCCCACGTGGGACAGGGACTGGGTCCGACCCCATTTAATAATGGCATTTGTTAAGCGCTTACTATGTGCAAAGCACTGTTCTAAGCACCTGGGGGGGATATGTTTGTACATATTTATTACTCTATTTATTTATTTATTTTACTTGTACATATCTATTCTATTTATTTTATTTTGTTAGTACGTTTGGTTTTGTTCTCTGTCTCCCCCTTTTAGACTGTGAGCCCACTGTTGGGTAGGGACCGTCTCTATAGGTTGCCAACTTGGACTTCCCAAGCGCTTAGTAAAGTGCTCTGAACAAGGTAAGCGCTCAATAAATACAATTGATTGATTGATTGATTGATCTACCCCAGCGCTTAGAACAGTGCCAGCACACAGCAAGCACTTAATAAATAATAATAATAATAATAATAATGGCATTTGTTAAGCGCTTACTACGTGCAAAGCACTGTTCTAAGCGCTGGGGGGGATACAATTAGATCAAGTTGTCCCACACGGGGCTCACAGTTTTAATACCCATTTTACAGATGAGGTAACTGAGGCTCAGAGAAGTTAAGTGATTTGCCCAAGGTCACACAGCAGATATGTGGCAGAACCGGCATTCGAACCCATGACCTCTGACTCCAAAGTCCGGGCTCTTTCCATTGAGCCACGCTGCTTCTCCAATAAATATAAGAAATACCGCCAAGGTGATCAGTTCACCTCCCGGCAATACAGACGGGCGTTTAGGATATCCCCAAATCCCTTCTCTGCCTCCTGTGTTCTCTTTTCCGAGGCCCCGGAATAACGCACAAGGGTTTTCGAGTCGGCTGTCCGGGTACTGAGCGGGACAGGAGAAAAAAGGGAAAAGAGGAGCCTTTCTTTTCTCCCTCCCTCTCCCGGGATTAGCCGGTAGGAACGATCATTCCACACTTAGAGGATCAGTGGAATATTTTCCCGATCTCTTTACATTCTCCCTCATGACCCATCGGAGCGTGCGTCTCGGGAAGTTAATTTCGGGCCCGCGCCGATGGTTAATTCATGAATCCGGGATGTGAGGGCCCTGCAGATGGGATTCGAACCCATGACCTCTGGCTCCAAAGTCCGGGCTCTTTCCACTGAGCCACGCTGCTTCTCTAATAAATATAAGAAATACCGCCAAGGTGATCGGTTCACCTCCCGGCAATACAGACGGGCGTTTAGGATATTCCCAAATCCCTTCTCTGCCTTCTGTGCTCTCTTTTCCGAGGCCCCGGAATAACACACGAGGGTTTTCGAGTCGGCTCTCCGGGTATTGAGAGGGAAAGGAGAAAAAAGGGAAAAGAGGAGCCTTTCTTTTTCCCCTTCCTCTCCCGGGATTAGCCTGTAGGAACGATCATTCCACACTTCAAGGATCAGTGGAATATTTTCCCGATCTCTTTACATTCTCCCTCATGACCCATCGGAGCGTGCGTCTCGGGAAGTTAATTTCGGGCCCGCGCCGATGGTTAATTCATGAATCCGGGATGTGAGGGCCCTGCAGATGGGATTCGAACCCATGACCTCGGGCTCCAAAGTCCGGGCTCTTTCCACTGAGCCACGCTGCTTCCCTAATAAATATAATAAATACTGCCAAGGTGATCGGTTCACCACCGGGTAATACAGACGGGTGTTTAGGATATTCCCAAATCCCTTCTCTGCCTCCTGTGTTCTCTTTTCCGAGGCCCCAGAATAACGCACGAGGGTTTTCGAGTCGGCTTTCCGGGTACTGAGTGGGAAAGGAGAAAAAAGGGAAAAGAGGAGCCTTTCTTTTCCCCCTTCCTCCCCCGGGATTAGCCTGTAGGAACGATTATTCCCCACTTAGAGGATCAGTGGAATATTTTCCCGATCTCTTTACATTCTCCCTCATGACCCATCGGAGCGTGCGTCTCGGGAAGTTAATTTCGGGCCCGCGCCGATGGATAATTCATGAGTCCGGGATGTGAGGGCCCTGCAGATGGGATTCAAAGGCCCCTAATTATTCACCGGGGGTTCGGCTTGGGGAAGGGTGGGGGGCGCGGGCCCGCCCCCCGAACTTCCCGGGTCAAGGATTCATCCTCGGAAGCCCGCCGTGGCACGAAGGAGGGTCGCCGGGAGTCGCAGAGGGGTCGTCACGTCACTGGCGAGACGTGGCGATTCCGCGTGATGATAATAATAATCATTATCATCATCATCATCATCAATCGTATTTATTGAGCGCTTACGGTGTGCAGAGCACTGGACTAAGCGCTTGGGAAGTCCAAGTTGGCAACACAGAGAGACGGTCCCTACCTGATGGTGGGCTCACAGTCTAAAAGGGGGAGACAGAGAACAAAACCAAACATACTAACAAAATAAAATAAGTAGAATGGATAAGTACAAGTAAAATAAATAAATAGAGTAATAAATATGTACAAACATATAGACATATATACAGGTGGCGTGGGGAAGGGAAGGAGGTAAGATGGGGGGATGATATGTAATATATTATATTATTTATATAATATAATATTATTATTATAAGCGCTGGGGAGGTTACAAGGTGATCAGGTTGTCCCACGGGGGGGCTCACAGTCTTCATCCCCATTTGACAGGTGAGGTCACTGAGGCCCAGAGAAGTGAAGTGACTTGCCCAAAGTCACACAGCTGGCAATTGGCGGAGCCGGGATTTGAACCCACGACCTCTGACTCCAATTATATATTATATAATATATTATAGTGATTATAATATAATATTATTCTAATTATTATTAATTATACTAATATAATTATGATATAATAATGATCATTATAATAATGGCATTTATTAAGCACTTACTATGTGCCAAGCACTGTTCTAAGCGCTGGGGAGGTTACAAGGTGATCGGGTTGTCCCACGGGGGCTTCACAGTCTTAATCCCCATTTTACAGATGAGGGAACTGAGGCCCCGAGAAGTGAAGTGACTTGCCCAAAGTCACCCAGCTGACAAGTGGCGGAGCCGCTATTTGAACCCATGACCTCTGACTCCAAAGCCCGGGCTCTTTCCACTGAGCCACGCTGCTTCTCTAATAATAATAATAATAATGGTGGTATTTGTTAAGCACTTCCCTGCTTCCGCTTCCCTGCTGTGTGACCTTGGGCAAGTCACTTCACTTCCCTGGGCCTCGGTTCCCTCAGCCGTTAATAATAATGACGGTATTTGTTAAGCGCTTACTATGTGCAAACCACTGTTCTAAGCGCTGGGGAGGTTACAAGGTGACTGTGAGCCCGCTGTTGGGTAGGGACCGTCTCTGTATGTTGCCAACTTGTACTTCCCAAGCGCTTAGTCCAGTGCTCTGCACACGGTAAGCGCTCAATAAATACGATTGAATGAATGAATGAATGAATGAATGAATGAATGTCCCACAGGGGGCTCACAGTCTTCAGCCCCATTTTCCAGGTGAGGTCACAGAGGCACTGAGAAATTAAGTGACTTGCCCAAAGTCACACAGCTGACAGTTGGCGGAGCCGGGATTTGAACCCATGACCTCTGACTCCAAAGCCCGGGCTCTAAGCCCTCCCTGATTGCGCCCTCCTCTCCCCTTCTCCCACTCCCTTCCGCGCCGCTCAGAACAGTGCTTTGCGCATAGTAAGCGCTTAATAAATGCCATTATTATGATTATTATATAGATCTGTCATTTATTTATCTGTTTATTTATTCAATCATATTTATTGTTAAGCGCTTCCTATGTGCCAGGCACTGTACCGAGCACTGAGCCATTACTATTATTATTATATAGATCTGTCATTTATTTATCTGTTAATTTATTTATTCAATCATATTTATTGTTAAGCGCTTCCTATGTGCCAGGCACTGTACCGAGCACTGAGCCATTACTATTATTATTATATTGATCTGTCATTTATTTATCTGTTAATTTATTTATTCAATCGTATTTATTGTTAAGCACGTCCTATGTGCCAGGCACTGTACCGAGCACTGAGCCATTACTATTATTATTATATTGATCTGTCATTTATTTATCTGTTAATTTATTTATTCAATCGTATTCATTGTTAAGCGCTTCCTATGTGCCAGGCACTGTACCGAGCACTGAGCCATTACTATTATTATTATATTGATCTGTCATTTATTTATCTGTTAAATTATTTATTCAATCGTATTTATTAAGCGCTTCCTATGTGCCAGGCACTGTACCGAGCACTGAGCCATTACTATTATTATTATATAGATCTGTCATTTATTTATCTGTTAATTTATTTATTCAATCGTATTCATTGTTAAGCGCTTACTATGTGCCAGGCACTGTACTGAGCACCGGGGTGGATTCAAGTAAATCGGGTTGGACACAGTTCCTGTCCCATGGGGGGCTCAGAGAAGCAACGTGGCTCAGTGGAAAGAGCCCGGCCTTGGGAGTCAGAGGTTGTGGGTTCGAATCCCGGCTCTGCCACTTGTCAGCTGTGGGACTTTGGGCAAGTCACTTCACTTGTACATATTTATCCTATTTATTTTATTTTGTTAGTATGTTTTGTTTTGTTGTCCGTCTCCCCCTTCTAGATTGCGAGCCCGCTGTGGGTAAGGACCGTCTCTCTATGTTGCCAACTTGGACTTCCCGAGCGCTTAGTACAGTGCTCTGCACACAGTAAGCGCTCAATCAATACGACTGAATGAACCTGATTACCTTGGATCTCCCCCAGCGCTAAGAACAGTGCTTGGCACATAGGAAGCGCTTAACAACCTGTATATATGTTTGTACGTATTTATTACTCTATTTATTTATTTATTTTACTTGTACATATTTATTTTGTTAATATGTTTCGTTTTGTTGTCTGTCTCCCCCTTCTAGACTGTGAGCCCGCTGTGGCTAAGGACCGTCTCTATATGTTGCCAATTTGTACTTCCCAAGCGCTTAGTACAGTGCTCTGCACAGTAAGCGCTCAATAAATACGACTGAATGAACCTGATTACCTTGGATCTCCCCCAGCGCTCAGAACAGTGCTTGGCACATAGTAAGCGCTTAACAACCTGTATATATGTTTGCACGTATTTATTACTCTATTTGTTTATTTATTTTACCTGTACATATTTATTCTATTTAGTTTGTTAATATGTTTCGTTTTGTTCTCTGTCTCCCCCTTCTAGACTGTGAGCCCGCTGTCGGGCAGGGACCGTCTCTAGATGTTGCCGACTTGTACTTCCCAAGCGCTTAGTCCAGTGCTCTGCACACAGGAAGCGCTCAATAAATACGATTGATTGACTGATTGAATGAATGAACAAATACCATAATAATAAAAATTATTATTATTGCATTACCCTCTCCCGAGTGCTTAGTACAGTGCTTTGCACACAGTAAGCGCTCAATGAAGACGGTTCATTCATTCAGGCATTGAATCGTCTTTATTGAGCGCTTACTGTGTGCAGAGCACCGTACCAAGCGCTTGGGAAGTCCAAGTCGGCAACATAGACGGTCCCTACCCGACAGTGGGTTCACAGTCTATCAATCAATCAATCATATTTATTGAGCGCTTACTGTGTGCAGAGCACTGTACTAAGCACTTGGGAAGTACAAATTGGCAAAATATAGAGACAGTCCCGACCCAACAGTGGGCTCACAGTCTAAAAGGGGGAGACGGAGAACAAAACCAAACAGACTAACAAAATAAAATAAATAGAACGAATGAATGAGGGCTGGGTCTTGGGGGAAAGGTGGGCCAGCCGGGATTCATTCATTCATTCATTCAATCGTATTTATTGAGCGCTTACTGTGTGCAGAGATCTGGGGGAGAAGGCGGATGGGCTGGGATCTTCCCAGCCGGTCCTGTTGTTTTCCTGAAGCCAACACAGTCTTCTGGACCGCGAGCCCGCTGTTGGGTAGGGACCGTCTCTATATGTTGCCAATTTGGACTTCCCAAGCGCTTAGTACAGTGCTCTGCGCACAGTAAGCGCTCAATAAATACGATTGATGATGATGATGATGACCCACCCACTCATCGCCACACGGTCCGGTTTCAAACGCCAGGGACCCCTCTGGACTGTCAGCTCGCTGTGGGCAGGGGATGTGCCTGTTTATTGTTAATAAAGTTGGCATTTGTTAAGCGCTTACTATGTGCCAAGCACTGCTCTAAGCGCCGGGGTTGACACAAGGTCATCAGGTTGCCCCACGTGGGGCTCACGGTCTTTATCCCCATTTCACAGATGAGGGGACTGAGGCCCGGTTGTACGTATTTATTACTCTATTTATTTATTTATTTTACTCTATTTATTTTATGTCTCTATGTGTTGCCAATTGGTACTTCCCAAGCGCTTAGTACAGTGCTCTGCACATAGTAAGTGCTCAATAAATACGATTGATGATGATGATGATGATGATGACCCACCCACTCATCGCCACACGGTCCGGTTTCAAACTCCAGGGACCCCTCTGGACTGTCAGCTCGCTGTGGGCAGGGGATGTGCCTGTTTATTGTTAATAATGTTGGAATTTGTTAAGCGCTTACTATGTGCCAAGCACTGTTCTAAGCGCCGGGGTTGACACAAGGTCATCAGGTTGCCCCACGTGGGGCTCACGGTCTTCATCCCCATTTCACAGATGAGGGGACTGAGGCCCGGTTGTACGTATTTATTACTCTATTTATTTATTTATTTTACTCTATTTATTTATTTTACGTCTCTATGTGTTGCCAATTTGTACTTCCCAACCGCTTAGTACAGTGCTCTGCACATAGTAAGCGCTCAATAAATACGATTGATGATGATGATGATGATGATGACCCACCCACTCATCGCCACACGGTCCGGTTTCAAACGCCAGTGACCCCTCTGGACCGTCAGATCGCTGTGGGCAGGGGATGTGCTTGTTTATTGTTATAAATGTTGGCATTTGTTAAGCGCTTACTATGTGCCAAGCACTGTTCTAAGCGCCGGGGTTGACACAAGGTCATCAGGTTGCCCCACGTGGGGCTCACGGTCTTTATCCCCATTTCACAGATGAGGGGACTGAGGCCCGGTTGTACATATTTATTACTCTATTTATTTATTTATTTATTTTACTTGTCCATATCTATCCTATTTATTTTATTTTGTTAGTATCTTTGGTTTTGTTCTCTGTCTCCCCCTTTTAGACTGTGAGCCCACTGTTGGGTAGGGACCATCTCTATATGTTGCCAATTTGTACTTCCCAAGCGCTTAGTACAGTGCTCTGCGCACAGTAAGCGCTCAATAAATACGATTGATGATGATGATGACCCACCCACTCATCGCCACACGGTCCGGTTTCAAACTCCAGGGACCCCTCTGGACTGTCAGCTCGTTGTGGGCAGGGGATGTGCCTGTTTATTGTTAATAATGTTGGCATTTGTTAAGCGCTTACTATGTGCCAAGCACTGCTCTAAGCGCCGGGGTTGACACAAGGTCATCAGGTTGCCCCACGTGGGGCTCACGGTCTTCATCCCCATTTCACAGATGAGGGGACTGAGGCCCGGTTGTACGTATTTATTACTCTATTTATTTATTTATTTTACTCTATTTATTTATTTTACGTCTCTATGTGTTGCCAATTTGTACTTCCCAACCGCTTAGTACAGTGCTCTGCACATAGTAAGCGCTCAATAAATACGATTGATGATGATGATGATGATGATGACCCACCCACTCATCGCCACACGGTCCGGTTTCAAACGCCAGTGACCCCTCTGGACCGTCAGATCGCTGTGGGCAGGGGATGTGCCTGTTTATTGTTATAAATGTTGGCATTTGTTAAGCGCTTACTATGTGCCAAGCACTGTTCTAAGCGCCGGGGTTGACACAAGGTCATCAGGTTGCCCCACGTGGGGCTCACGGTCTTTATCCCCATTTCACAGATGAGGGGACTGAGGCCCGGTTGTACATATTTATTACTCTATTTATTTATTTATTTATTTTACTTGTCCATATCTATCCTATTTATTTTATTTTGTTAGTATCTTTGGTTTTGTTCTCTGTCTCCCCCTTTTAGACTGTGAGCCCACTGTTGGGTAGGGACCATCTCTATATGTTGCCAATTTGGACTTCCCAAGCGCTTAGTACAGTGCTCTGCGCACAGTAAGCGCTCAATAAATACGATTGATGATGATGATGACCCACCCACTCATCGCCACACGGTCCGGTTTCAAACTCCAGGGACCCCTCTGGACTGTCAGCTCGTTGTGGGCAGGGGATGTGCCTGTTTATTGTTAATAATGTTGGCATTTGTTAAGCGCTTACTATGTGCCAAGCACTGCTCTAAGCGCCGGGGTTGACACAAGGTCATCAGGTTGCCCCACGTGGGGCTCACGGTCTTCATCCCCATTTCACAGATGAGGGGACTGAGGCCCGGTTGTACGTATTTATTACTCTATTTATTTATTTATTTTACTCTATTTATTTATTTTACGTCTCTATGTGTTGCCAATTTGTACTTCCCAACCGCTTAGTACAGTGCTCTGCACACAGTAAGCGCTCAATAAATACGATTGATGGTGATGATGATGATGATGACCCACCCACTCATCGCCACACGGTCCGGTTTCAAACTCCAGGGACCCCTCTGGACTGTCAGCTCGCTGTGGGCAGGGGATGTGCCTGTTTATTGTTAATAATGTTGGCATTTGTTAAGCGCTTACTATGTGCCAAGCACTGTTCTAAGCGCCGGGGTTGACACAAGGTCATCAGGTTGACCCACGTGGGGCTCACGGTCTTCATCCCCATTTCACAGATGAGGGAACTGAGGCGCGGTTGTACGTATTTATTACTCTATTTATTTATTTATTTATTTATTTTACTTGTCCATATCTATCCTATTTATTTTATTTTGTTAGTATCTTTGGTTTTGTTCTCTGTCTCCCCCTTTTAGACTGTGAGCCCACTATTGGGTAGGGACCGTCTCTAGATGTTGCCAACTTGCACTTCCCAAGCGCTTAGTACAGTGCTCTGCGCACAATAAGCGCTCAATAAATACGATTGATGATGATGATGATGATGATGAACCACCCACTCATCGCCACACGGTCCGGTTTCAAACGCCAGTGACCCCTCTGGACTGTCAGCTCGTTGTGGGCAGGGGATGTGCCTGTTTATTGTTAATAATGTTGGCATTTGTTAAGCGCTTACTATGTGCCAAGCACTGCTCTAAGCGCCGGGGTTGACACAAGGTCATCAGGTTGCCCCAAGTGGGGCTCACGGTCTTCATCCCCATTTCACAGATGAGGGAACTGAGGCCCGGTTGTACGTATTTATTACTCTATTTATTTATTTATTTATTTTACTCTATTTATTTTATGTCTCTATGTGTTGCCAATTTGTACTTCCCAAGCGCTTAGTACAGTGCTCTGCACATAGTAAGCACTCAATAAATACGATTGATGATGATGATTTTACTTGTCCATATCTATCCTATTTATTTTATTTTGTTAGTATGCTTGGTTTTGTTCTCTGTCTCCCCCTTTTCGACTGTGAGCCCGCTGTTGGGTAGGGACCGTCTCTCTATGTTGCCAATTTGGACTTCCCAAGCGCTTAGTACAGTGCTCTGCACACAGTAAGCGCTCAATAAATACGATTGATGATGCTGCTGCTGATGAAGTGACTTGCCCAAGGTCACACGGCTGACGAGCGGCAGAGCCGGAATTCGAACCCACGACCTCTGACTCCCAAGCCCGGGCTCTTCCCACTGAGCCACTCTGCTTCTCATTGTTGTTGTGTTGTCATTCACTCATTCAATCGTATTTATTGAGCGCTTACTGTGTGCCGATTTGTACTTCCCAAGCGCTTAGTACAGTGCTCTGCACATAGTAAGCGCTCAATAAATACGATTGATTGATTGCTTGATTGCAGAGCAAGTCCTCTCCCAAGCGCGGAGTACAGTGCTCTGCACGCAGTAAGCGCTCACTAAGTACAACTAAATGAAGAAAGGATGAAGCCGCGTGGCTCAGTGGAAAGAGCCCGGGCTTTGGAGTCCGAGGTCATGGGTTCAAATCCCGGCTCCGCCACTTGTCAGCTGGGTGACTTTGGGCAAGTCTCTTTACTTCTCTGGGCCTCGGTTCCCTCATCTGGAAAATGGGGATGAAGACTGTGAGTCCCCCGTGGTACAACCTAATCACCTTGTAACCTCCCCAGCGCTTAGGACAGTGCTTGGCACGTAGTAAGCGCTTAACAAATGCCATCATTATTATTATATTAATAATTATAATAATTATAACATAAAATAATATATATAATATAATTATAATATGTTACATTATTGTATTCAGAAGCAGCGTGGCTCAGTGGATGGAGCCCGGGCTTTGGAGTCCGAGGTCATGGGTTCAAATCCCGGCTCCGCCACTTGTCAGCTGGGTGACTTTGGGCAAGTCACTTCTCTGGGCCTCATTTCCCTCATCCGGAAAATGGGGATGAAGACTGTGAGCCCCCCATGGGACAACCTGATCACCTTGTAACCTCCTCAGCGCTTAGAACAGTGCTTTGCACATAGTAAGCGCTTAATAAATGCCATTATTATGATTATTGTTATTATTATTATTGTTGTTATTATTATTATGATGATGATGATGATGATGATGATGATGATGATGATGAATGAACCCCTGGCTCCTCCCTCCCACTGATGACTGAATTCACCCAGCATGAGGGCATCCAGGCACTGGGCAGATTATTAGTCATTCAATCGTATTTATTGAGCACTTACTGTGTGCAGAACACTGTACTAAGCGCTTGGGAAGTTCAAGTTGGCAACATATTCATTCATTCAATCATATTTACTGAGCGCTTACTGTGTGCAGAGCACTGGACTAAGCGCTTGCGAAGTACAAGTTGGCAACATACAGTGACGGTCCCTACCCAACAATGGGTTTATGAGAAGCAGCGTGCCCTAGTGGGTAGAGCCCAGGCCTGGGAGCCAGAAGGTCCTGGGTTCTAATCCTGGCACTGTCACTGGTCTGCTGTGTGACCGTGGGTAAGTCACTTCACTTCTCTGGGCCTCAGTTCCCTCATCTGGAAAATGGGGATGGAGACTGTGAGCCCCCCGTGGGACAACCTGATCACCTGGTATCTACCCCAGCATTTAGAACAGCGCTTGGCACATAGTAAGTGCTTAACAGATGCCATCGTAATAATAATAGTAATTATTATTATTATACAGTACCTGTATACATGTATATATGTTTGTACGTATTTTATTACTCTATTTATTTTATTTGTACATATTTATTCTATCTATTTTATTAATATGTTTTGTCTGGTCGTCTGTCTCCCCCTTCTAGACTGTGAGCCCGCTTTTGGGTAGGGACCGTCTCCATATGTTGCCAACTTGTACTTTCCAAGCGCTTAGTACAGTGCTCTGCACACAGTAAGCGCTCAATAAATACGATTGAATGAATGAATATATTTGCACAGATTGATTACTCTATTTTTTTACTTGTCCGTATTTATCATTCTATTTATGTTGTTAATGGTGGGCATTCAGCTTTATCTCTATTTATTCTGATGACGTGACACCCGTCCACATGTTTTCTTTTGTTGTCCGTCTCCCCCTTCTAGACTGGGAGCCCGTTGTCGGGTAGGGACCGTCTCTATATGTTGCCGACTTGTACTTCCCAAGCGCTTAGTCCAGTGCTCTGTACACAGTAAGCGCTCAATAAATACGATCGAATGAATGAATGAATAAATATATTTGCACAGATTGATTACTCTATTTATTTTACTTGTCTGTATTTACCATTCTAATTATGTTGTTAATGATGTGCATTGAGCTCTATCTCTATTTATTCTATTTATTTATTCCCTTCCCCACAGCACCTGTATATATGTATATATGTTTGTACATATTTATTACTCTATTTATTTATTCATTTTACTTGTACATATCTATTCTATTTATTTTATTTTATTAGTATGTTTGGTTTTGTTGTCTGTCTCCCCCTTTTAGACTGTGAGCCCACCGTTGGGTAGGGACCGTCTCTATACGTTGCCAACTTGGACTTCCCAAGCGCTTAGTACAGTGCTCTGCACACAGTAAGCGCTCAATAAATACGATTGATGATGATGATGATGACGATGACTTGACACCCATCCACATGTTTTGTTTTGTTGTCTTTCTCCCACTTCTAGACCGCGAGCCCGTTGTCGGGTAGGGACCGTCTCTAGATGTTGCCAACTTGGACTTCCCAAGCGCTTAGTACAGCTGGAGAAGCAGCGTGGCTCAGTGAAAAGAGCCCGGGCTTTGGAGTCAGAGTTCATGGGTTCAAATCCCGGCTCCCCCGATTGTCAGCTGTGTGACTTTGGGCAAGTCACTTCACTTCTCTGTGCCTCAGTTCCCTCATCTGTCAAATGGGGGTTAAGACTGTGAGCCCCCTGTGGGACAACCTGATCACCTTGTAACCTCCCCAGTGCTTAGAACAGTGCTTTGCACATAGTAAGCGCTTAATAAATGCCATTAAAAAAAAAAGTCCTCTGTACACAGTAAGCGCTCAATAAATTTGGCCCTTAGAATTGTATTTAGTGAGAGCTTACTGTGTGCAGAGCACTGTACTAAGCTCTTGGGAAGTACAAGTTGGTAACATATAGAGACGGTCCCTACCCAACAGTGGGCTCCCAGTGCTTTGCACATAGTAAGCGCTTAATAAATGCCATTAAAAAAAAGTCCTCTGTTCACAGTAAGCGCTCAATAAATTCGGCACTTAAAATTATCATCATCATCATCAGCAACAATCATATTTACTGAGCGCTTACTGTGTGCAGAGCACTGTACTAAGCGCTTGGGAAGTACAAGTTGGCAACACATAGAGACGGTCCCTACCCAACAGTGGGCTCACAGTCTAAAAGGGGGAGACAGAGAACAAAACCAAACATACTAACAGAATAAAATAAATAGAATAGATAGGTACAAGTAAAATAAATAGAGTAATAAATCTGTACAAACATCTATCCATATATACAGGTGCTGTGGGGAAGGGAAGGAGGTAAGATGGGGGGATGGAGAGGGGGAGAGGAATTGTAGAATTGTATTTATTGAGCGCTTACTGTGTGCAGAGCACTGTACTAAGCGCTTGGGAAGTACAAGTTGGCAACATATAGAGATGGTCCCTACCCAACAGGGGGCTCCCAGTGCTTTGCACATAGTAAGCTCTTAATAAATGACAGTATTATTATTATTACTATTAATAAATACGATCGAATGAATGAATATCAATCGTATTTATTGAATATCATCATCATCAATCATATTTATTGAGCGCTTACTATGTGCAGAGCACTGTAGTAAGCGCTTGGGAAGTCCAACTTGGCAACATCTAGAGACGGTCCCTGCCCAACAGTGGGCTCACAGTCTAAAAGGGGGAGACAGAGAACAAAACCAAATGTACTGACAAAATAAAATAAATAGAATAGATAGGTACAAGTAAAATAAATAATAATAATAATAATGATAATAATAATAATAATAATGATGATGGCATTTGTTAAGCGCTTACTATGTGCAGAGCACTGTACTAAGCGCTTGGGAAGTACAAATTGGGAACATCTAGAGACGGTCCCGACCCGACGGTGGGCTCACAGTCTAAAAGGGGGAGACAGAGAACAAAACCAAACGTACTAACAAAATAAAATAAACAGAATAGATATGTACAAGTAAAATAAATAAATAAATAATAATAATAATAATAATGATGGCATTTGTTAAGCGCTTACTGGGTGCAGAGCACTGTATTAAGCGCTTGGGAAGTACAAATTGGCAACATCTAGAGACGGTCCCTCCCCAACAGTGGGCTCACAGTCTAAAAGGGGGAGACAGAGAACAAAACCAAACGTACTGACAAAATAAAATAAATAGAATAGATAGGCACAAGTAAAATAAATAAATAATAGTAATAATAATAATAATAATAATGATGGCATTTGTTAAGCGCTTACTATGTGCAGAGCACTGTACTAAGCGCTTGGGAAGTACAAATTGGCAACATCTAGAGCCGGTCCCTCCCCAACAGTGGGCTCACAGTCTAAAAGGGGGAGACAGAGAACAAAACCAAACGTACTGACAAAATAAAATAAATAGAATAGATATGTACAAGTAAAATAAATAAATAATAATAATAATAATAATAATAATAATAATAATAATAATGATGGCATTTGTTAAGCGCTTACTGTGTGCAGAGCACTGTACTAAGCGCTTGGGAAGTACAAATTGGCAACATCTAGAGCCGGTCCCTCCCCAACAGTGGGCTCACAGTCTAGAAGGGGGAGACAGAGAACAAAACCAAACGTACTGACAAAATAAAATAAATAGAATAGATAGGTACAAGCAAAATAAATAAATAAATAGAGTAATAATGAATATGCTTTCAATAAGGAATATGCTTTCAAATGGCCAGTCCCCCCAACCTGTCGCTCACCCACTCCGGCCGCCTCCAGCGTGCTGTCCTCCCTGAGTACCGGCCGGTCATCGTCGTCCAGGCTCAGCACCAGCTCGTTGGTCTGGGGGGGGACAGGAGCGGGGACAAGAATAATGATGGCATTTATTAAGCGCTTACTAGGTACAAATGATGAGGATGATGATGATGATGATGATGATGATAATAATAGTAATAATAATAATAATAATAATAATAATAATGGCATTTATTAAGCGCTTACTATGTGCAAAGCACTGTTCTAAGTGCTGGGGAGGTTACAAGGTGATCAGGTTGTCCCACGGATGATGATGATGGCATTTGTTAAGCGCTTACTGTGTGCAAAGCACTGTTCTAAGCGCTGGGGAGGTTACAAGGTGATCCTGTATATATGTATATATGCTTGTACATATTTATTACTCTATTTATTTATTTATTTTACTTGTACATATCTACATATACATACATATCTACTTGTACATATCTCGTACAGTGCCCTGCACATAGTAAGCACTCAATAAATACGATTGATGATATCTATTCTACTTATTTCATTTTGTTAGTATGTTTGGTTTTGTTCTCTGTCTCCCCCTTTTAGACTGTGAGCCCACTGTTGGGTAGGGACTGTCTCTATATGTTGCCAATTTGTACTTCCCAAGCGCTTAGTACAGTGCTCTGCACATAGTAAGTGCTCAATAAATACGATTGATGATGATGATGATGATATCTATTCTATTTATTTTATTTTGTTAGTATGTTTGGTTTTGTTCTCTGTCTCCCCCTTCTAGACTGTGAGCCCGTTGTTGGGTAGGGACCGTCTCTAGATGTTGCCAACTTGGACTTCCCAAGCGCTTAGTACAGTGCTCTGCACACAGTAAGCGCTCAATAAATACGATTGATGATGATGATATCTATTCTATTTATTTTATTTTGTTAGTACGTTTGGTTTTGTTCTCTGTCTCCCCCTTTTAGACTGTGAGCCCACTGTTGGGTAGGGACTGTCTATATGTTGCCAATTTGTACTTCCCAAGCGTTTAGTACAGTGCTCTGCACACAGTAAGCGCTCAATGAATACGATTGATGATGATGATGATGATGATCAGGTTGTCCCACGAGGGGCTCACAGTCTTCATCCCCATTTTCCAGATGAGGTCATTGAGGCCCAGAGAAGTGAAGTGACTTGCCCAAAGTCACACAGCTGACAATTGGCAGAGCCGGGATTTGAACCCATGACCTCTGACTCCAAAGCCCGGGCTCTTTCCGCCGAGCCACGCCGCTTCTCTAAAGCACTGTTCTAATAATACTAATAATAATGATGATGGCTTTAGAGAAGTGGCGTGGCTCGGTGGAAAGAGCCCGGGCTTGGGAGGTCAGAGGTCATGGGTTCAAATCCCGGCTCTGCCGCTTGTTGGCTGTGTGACTTTGGGCAAGTCACTTCACTTCTCTGGGCCTCAATCAATCAATCAATTGTATTTATTGAGCGCTTACTGTGTGCAGAGCACTGGACTAAGCGCTTGGGAAGTACAGGCTGGCAACTTAGAGACGGTCCCTACCCAACAGTGGGCTCACAGTCTACAAGGGGGAGACAGAGAACAAAACCAAACATATTAACAAAATCAAATAAATAGAATAGATATGTACAAGTAAAATAAATAAATAAATAGAGCAATAAATATGTACAAACATATATCCATATATACAGGGGCTGTGGGGAAGGGAAGGAGGTAAGATGGGGGGCTGGAGAGGGGGAGGGAGAGTGACCACATCTGGAAAATGGGGATGAAGACGGTGAGCCCTACAGTCATTCATTCATTCAATTGTATTTATTGAGCGCTTACTGTGTGCAGAGCACTGTACTAAGCGCTTGGGAAGTCCAAGTTGGCAACCTATAGAGATGGTCCCTACCCAACAGCGGGCTCACAGTCTAGAAGGGGGAGACAGAGAACAAAACCAAACATACTAACAAAATAAAATGAATAGAATAGTAAATATGTACAAGTAAAATAAAAAGAGTAATAAATCTGTACAAACAATATATACAGGCGCTGTAAGGGAGGGGAAGGAGGAGAGGAAATAGGGGGCTCAGTCTGGGAAGGTGTCCATCACGCTGCCCCCTCCCAAGCGCTTGCCCCAGCGCTCCGCACAGGGTAAGCGCTCAATAAATACCATGGATCGATTGGCCCGCGGTGACGGGGGGGAGGCCCGTGTCGGACGTACCTTTGATTTATGGGCCTGATGAATAATCTTCATCGTGTCTGAAAGAGAAAGGAGCTGTCTTAGTACACTTGGTCAAACCGCTCTGTCGGGTGGGTCGGAGGGTGGGTTTCAATCAATCAATCAATCGTATTTACTGAGCGCTTACTGTGTGCAGAGCACTGTACTAAGCGCTTGGGAAGTACAAATTGGCAACATAGAGAGACGGTCCCTACCCAACAGCGGGCTCACAGTCTAGAAGGGGGAGACGGACGACAAAACTGAGAACTGTGCTTGGCACATAGTAAGTGCTTAACAAACGCCATTATTATTATTATTATTATTATTCGTTCAATCAATCGTATTTACTGAGCGCTTACTGGCACATGGTAAGCACTTAACAACAATTAGAGAAGCGGCGTGGCTCAGTGGAAAAGAGCCCAGGCTTTGGAGTCAGAGGTCCTGGGTTCGAATCCCAGCTCCGCCACGTCTGCTGTGTGTGACCTTGGGCAAGTCATTTAACTTCTCTGAGCCTCGGTTCCCTCATCTGTAAAATGGGGATTAAGACTGTGAGCCCCACGTGGGACAGCCTGATCACTTTGTATCCCCCCCAGCGCTTAGAACAGTGCTTTGCACATAGTAAGCGCTTAACAAATGCCAACATTATTATTATTATTATTATTATTATTTGGAGTCAGAGGTCATGGGTTCAAATCCCCGCTCCCGCACTTGTCAGCTGGGTGGCTTTGGGCAAGTCACTTCACTTCTCTGGGCCTCAGTTCCCTCATCTGTAAAATGAGGATGAAGACTGTGAGCCCCATGTGGGACAACCTCATGACCTTGTATCCCCCCAGCGCTTAGAACAGTGCTTGGCACATAGTAAGCGCTTAATAAATGCCATCATAAAAAAAAATCTTAACAAAATAAAATAAATAGAATAGATACGTACAAGTAAAATAAATAGAGTGATAAATATGTACAAACATCTATCCATATATACAGGTGCTGTGGGGAAGGGAAGGAGGTAAGACGTGGGGGGGATGGAGAGGGGGAAGAGGGGGCTCAGTCTGGGAAGGCCTCCTGGAGGAGGTGAGCTCTCAGTAGGGACTTGACGCCTCTTGGTTTTGGGAAGGATGGGGAGATGGAGAGATCCAGCTGGATGGCACAGGGACGAGGGCTCATTCATTCATTCATTCATTCATTCATTCATTCAATCGTATTTATTGAGCGCTTACTGTTCCCTCATCTGTAAAATGGGGATGAAGACGGTGAGCCCCGCCACGGGGCAACCTGATCACCTTGTAACCTCCCCAGTGCTTACAACAGTGCTTTGCACACAGTAAGCATTCATTCATTGAATCGTATATATTGAGCGCTTACTGTGTGCAGAGCACTGTGCTAAGCGCTTGGGAAGTCCAAGTTGGCAAGATATAGAGACGGTCCCTACCCAACAGTGGGCTCACAGTCTAAAAGGGGGAGACAGAGAACAAAACCAAACCTACTAACAAAATAAAATAAATAGAATAAATATGTACAAATAAAATAAATAAATGATATATATAATATATAATATAATATATCATATTATAATATAATATATAAAATAATATATAAACTATATATATCTGTAATTTATCTGATTTATCCCCCTCCCAATCTTACCTCCTTCCCTTCCCCACAGCACCTGTATATATGTATACATGTTTGTACATATTTATTACTCTATTTATTTATTTATTTATCTTACTTGTACATATCTATTCTATTTATTTTATTTTGTTAGTATGTTTGGTTTTGTTCTCTGTCTCCCCCTTTTAGACTGTGAGCCCACTGTTGGGTAGGGACCGTCTCTAGATGTTGCCAACTTGGACTTCCCAAGCGCTTAGTTCAGTGCTCTGCACACAGTAAGCGCTCAATAAATATGATTGATTGATTGATCTGTTTATTCATTTTTTATATTAATGTTTCTCTCCCCCTCTAGACTGCGGGCTCACTGTGGGCAAGGAATGTGTCGATTTGTTGTTGTGTTGTCCTCTCCCAAGCGCTTAGTACAGTGTTCTGCACACAGTAAGCGCTCAATATGACTGATTGATTGATTGATCTGTTTATTCATTTTTTATATTAATGTTTCTCTCCCCCTCTAGACTGTGGGGCTCAGTGTGGGCAAGGAATGTGTCTATTTGTTGTTGTGTTGTCCTCTCCCAAGCGCTTAGTACAGTGTTCTGCACACAGTAAGCGCCCCATAAATATGACTGATTGATCTGTTTATTCATTTTTTATATTAATGTTTCTCTCCCCCTCTAGACTGTGGGCTCAGTGTGGGCAAGGAATGTGTCTATTTGTTGTTGTGTTGTCCTCTCCCAAGCGCTTAGTACAGTGCTCTGCACACAGTAAGCGCCCCGTAAATGATTGATTGATTGATCTGTTTATTCATTTTTTATATTAATGTTTCTCTCCCCCTCTAGACTGTGGGCTCAGTGTGGGCAAGGAATGTGTCTATTTGTTGTTGTGTTGTCCTCTCCCAAGCGCTTAGTACAGTGCTCTGCACACAGTAAGCGCCCCATAAATATGATTGAGTGAATGAACAGATGAATAAAGTATTACTCCTGCTGCTGTGAGCCAGCTTTCTCTATGGTGCTGAGAAATCCAACCACGGACCCTGAATCAATCAATCAATCAATCAATCGTATTTATTGAGCGCTTACTGTGTGCACAGCACACACAGTACAAATCCCAACGGAAAATTGGACACAGACAAGTTGTGTGGGGAAAAGCAGCGCAGCCTAAAGGAAAGAGCCCAGCCCTGGGAGTCGAAAGACCTGGGTTCTAATCCCGCTCTGCCAATCGCTTCCTGGGTGATCCTGGGCAAGTCACTTCCCTTCTCTGGGCCTCAGTTCCCTCGTCTGGAAAATGGGGATGAAGACGGTGAGCCCCCCGTGGGACAACCTGATCACCTTGTATCTACTCCAGCAATTAAAACAGTGCTTGACACATAATAAGTGTTTAATAAATACCATTTTTTTAAAAAAAAAAGAGAGAACGGCCCAAAGCTGTCATGACTGATGATGATGATGGTATTTGGTAAGCGCAGTGTGGCTCAGTGGAAAGAGCCCGGGCTTTGGGCTTTCAGAGGTCAGGGGTTCAAATCCCGGCTCTGCCGCTTGTCAGCTGTGTGACTTGGGGCAAGTCACTTCACTTCTCTGGGCCTCAGTTACCTCATCTGTAAAATGGGGATTAAGACTGTGAGCCCCGCCATGGGACAACCTGATCACCCTGTAACCTCCGCAGCGCTTAAAACAGTGCTTTGCACATAGTAAGCAATAATCAATAGCAATCATATAATCATATGATAATATGATTATCATAATCATAGTAATAATAATAGTAATAATCATAGTAATCAATAAATACGATTGATTGATAGTAAGCGCTTTATAAATGCCATTATTATTATTATTATTATTATTACTTACCTGGCACTCACCTCTTCCTGCGTAACAGATGCCGGAGGGAATTGCAGGTGGTTTGTTATGGTTATTATTGATAGAAATAAAAATAATAATAATAATAATAATAATGGTCTTTGTTTAGCGCTTACTAGGTGCCAGGCACTGTATTAAGCACTGGGGCAGACACCAGCAAATCAGATGGGACACAGTCCCTGTCCCACATGGGGCTCTTCATCCCCGTTTTCCATGCAGTACCCGGCACATAGTAAGCGCTTAACAAACACTATTATTATGATTATTATTGTTCTAATAATAATAATAATAATAATAATAATGGCATTTATTAAGCGCTTACTATGTGCAAAGCACTGTACTAAGCGCTGGGGAATTGACAAGGTGATCAGGTTGTCCCACGTTCTCATCCCAGCTCTGCCACACGTCTGCTATTAGCCACTTCGTTTCTCTGTGCCTCATCTGAAAATAATAACAATTATAATAATGCTGGCATTTATTAAGCGCTTACTATGTGCAAAGCACTGTTCTAAGCGCTGGGGAGGTTACAAGGTGATCAGGTTGTCCCCAGGGGGGCTCACAGTCTTCACCCCCATTTTACAGATAAGGGAACTGAGGCACAGAGAATAATAATGATGATGGCATTTAAGCGCTTACTATGTGCAAAGCACTGTTCTAAGCGCTGGGGAGGTTACAAGGTGATCAGGTGGTCCCCCGGGGGTTCACAGTCTTCATCCCCATTTTCCAGATAAGGGAACTGAGGCACAGAGAATAATAATAATGATGGCATTTAAGCGCTTACTATGTGCTTGGCATTGTTCTAAGCGCTGGGGAGGATACAAGGTGATCAGGTTGTCCCCCGGGGGTTCACAGTCTTCATCCCCATTTTACAGATAAGGGAACTGAGGCAGAGAGAAGTGAAGTGACTTGCCCAAAGTCACCCAGCTGAAAATTGGCAGAGCCGGGATTTGAACCCATGACCACTGACTCCAAAGCCCGGGCTCTTTCCACTGAGCCACGCTGCTTCTGTAAAGTGGGTATAATAATCATAATGAAAAAAACAGTGATATAGCGTGCTCCTGTAAAGTGGGGGTAATAATAATCATCACAATGAAAAAAATAGTGATATAGCGTGGCTCAGTGGAAAGAGCCCGGGCTTTGGAGTCAGAGGTCATGGGTTCAAATCCCAGCTCCGCCAATTGTCAGCTGGGTGACTTTGGCCAAGTCACTTCACTTCTTTGGGTTTCAGTGGTCTCATCTGGAAAATGGGGATGAAGACTGTGAACCCCCGTGGGACAACCTGATCACCTCGTAACCTTCCCAGCACTTAGAACAGTGCTTGGCATATAGTAAGTGCTTAAAAAATGCCATTATTATTATTATTCTCTGTGCCTCAGTTACCTCATCTGTAAAATGGGGATGAAGACTGTGAGCCCCCTGTGGGACAACCTGATCACCTTTGTAACCTCCCCAGCGCTTAGAACAGTGCTTTGCACATAGTAAGTGCTTCACAAATGCCATCATTATTATTATTATTATTATTCTCTGTGCCTCAGTTACCTCATCTGTAAAATGGGGATGAAGACTGTGCACCCCCTGTGGGACAACCTGATCACCTCGTCACCTCCCCAGCACCTAGAACAGTGCTTTGCACATAGTAAGTGCTTAATAAATGCCATTATTATTATTATTATTATCATTAAGGGCTTACTATGTACGAAGCACTGTACTAAGCACTGGGGTGGATATAAGCCAATCGGGTTGGACAAAATCCCTGCCCCACACGGGGCTCCCGGTCTCAATCCCCATTTTCCAGATGAGGGAACTGAGGCCCAGAGAAGTGAAGTGACTTGCCCAGGGTCACCCAGCAGACAGGTGGCAGAGCCGGGATTAGAACCCAGGCCCTTCTGCTTCCCAGGCCCGGGCCCTAGCCGCTGTTTCATTCATTCATTCATTCATTCATTCATTCATTCATTCAATAGTATTTATTGAGCACTTACTGTGTGCAGAGCAATGTACTAATCAATCAATCGTATTTATTGAGCGCTTACTGTGTGCAGAGCACTGTACTAAGCGCTTGGGAAGTCCAAGTTGGCAACATATAGAGACGGTCCCGACCCAACAGTGGGCTCACAGTCTAGAAGATAATAATGATGGCATTTTTTAAGCGCTTACTACGTGCAAAGCACTGTTCTAAGCGCTGGGGAGGTTACAAGCTGATCACGTTGTCCCACGGGTGATGATGACGGCATTTGTTAAGCGCTTACTATGTGCAGAGCACTGTTCTAAGCACTGGTGGGGATACAAGGTGATCAGGTTGTCCCATGTGGGGCTCACAGTCTTAATCCCCATTTTACAGATGAGGGAACTGAGGCTCAGAGAAGTTAAGCGACTTGCCCAAGGTCACACAGCAGACACGTGTATATGTATGTATGTATATATGTTTGTACATATTTATTACTCTATTTATTTATTTATTTATTTATTTATTTTACTTGTACAGATCTATTCTATTTATTTTCTTTTGTTAGTATGTTTGGTTTTGTTCTCTGTCTCCCCCTTTTAGACTGTGAGCCCACTGTTGGGTAGGGACCGTCTCTAGATGTTGCCAACTTGGACTTCCCAAGCGCTTAGTACAGTGCTCTGCACACAGTAAGCGCTCAATAAATACGATTGATGATGATGATGATGATGTGGAGGAGTTGGAATTCGAACCTGTGACCTCTGACTCCAAAGCTGGGGCTCTTTCCTGTATATATGTTTGTACATATTTATTACTCTATTTATTTATTTATTTATTTATTTTACTTGTACATTTCTATCCTATTTATTTTATTTTGTTGGTATGTTTGGTTCTGTTCTCTGTCTCCCCCTTTTAGACTGTGAGCCCGCTGTTGGGTAGGGCCCGTCTCTAGATGTTGCCAACTTGGACTTCCCAAGCGCTTAGTCCAGCGCTCTGCACAGTAAGCGCTCAATAAATACGATTGATTGATTGATTGATTACTCTATTTATTTATTTTACTTGTACATATCTATTCTATTTTGTTAGGATATTTGGTTTTGTTCTCTGTCTCCCCCTTTTAGACTGTGAGCCTGCTGTTGGGTAGGGACCGTCTCTATATACTGCCAACTTGGACTTCCCAAGCGCTTAGTACAGTGCTCTGCACACAGTAAGCGCTCAATAAATACGATTGATTGATTGATTGATTACTCTATTTATTTATTTATTTTACTTGTACATATCTATTCTATTTTATTTTGTTAGTATATTTGGTTTTGTTGTCCGTCTCCCCCTTTTAGACTGTGAGCCCGCTGTCGGGTAGGGCCCGTCTCTAGATGTTGCCGACTTGTACTTCCCAAGCGCTTAGTCCAGCGCTCTGCACACAGTAAGCACTCAATAAATGATTGATTGATTGATTACTCTATTTATTTATTTATTTCACTTGTACATATCTATTCTATTTTATTTTGTTGGTATGTTTGGTTCTGTTCTCTGTCTCCCCCTTTTAGACTGTGAGCCCACTGTTGGGTAGGGACTGTCTCTAGATGTTGCCAACTTGGACTTCCCAAGCGCTTAGTCCAGTGCTCTGCACACAGTAAGCGCTCAATAAATACGATTGATTGATTGATTGATTACTCTATTTATTTATTTATTTTACTTGTACATATCTATTCTATTTTGGTAGTATATTTGGTTTTGTTGTCCGTCTCCCCCTTTTAGACTGTGAGCCTGCTGTTGGGTAGGGCCCGTCTCTTGATGTTGCCGACTTGGACTTCCCAAGCGCTTAGTCCACTGCTCTGCACACAGTAAGCGCTCAATAAATACAATTGATTGATTGATTGATTGATTGATTGCTTTCCACTGAGCCACGCTGCTTCTCCGTTTCAGCCGGAAGGCCCGATCCGATCGGAAGAAGTTTCCTATTTCCTCCAACTCCGTGCTCCCCGTTCACTCCTGCCTCCCCCTGGTTTTTATTTCCCATTTATTATGTAAATTTTCTAAATACATAAATGGCTCTCTCGTCTATGCCGGGCTTCCACGGTGACCTCGCAATTAGTCGCTGTCGATTAAAATGCATGAGCGAGCCGGCCTGCCATTTCACAGGAATCTGGGTCACCGATTGCCCCCGCACGCCGGGAACAGAGTTAAAAGCCGCTCGACAGAGTGATTTAAGGCGATAAAAAATTAATACCCGAAAACGCCTTTGCCAATTAGGAGTGGAGTTTGTTCTGGAACTCTTAACTTTACTTCTTTTCCTCCTTTTTTTTTTTTAAACGGTATTTGTTAAGCGCTTCATCCTCATCATCATCCATCGTATTTATTGAGCGCTTACTGTGTGCAGAGCACTGGACTAAGCGCTTGGGAAGTCCAAGTTGGCGACATATAGAGACGGTCCCTACCCAACGGTGGGCTCACGGTCTAAAAGCAGCGTGACTCAGTGGAAAGAGCCCGGGCTTGGGAGTCAATCAATCAATCAATCGTATTTATTGAGTGCATACTATGTGCAGAGCACTGTACTAAGCGCTTGGGAAGTACAAATTGGCAACACATAGAGACCGTCCCTACCCAACAGTGGGCTCACAGTCTAAAAGGGGGAGACGGAGAACAGAACCAAACATACCGACAAAATAAAATAAATAGGATAGAAATGTACAAGTAAAATAAATAATTAAATAAATAAATAAATAGAGTAATAAATATGTACAACCATATATACATATGTCAGAGGTCAGACAGAGTCAGAGGTCGTGGGTTCGAATCCCGGCTCCGCTACTTAGCTGTGTGACCTTGGGGAAGTCACTTCACTTCTCTGGGCCTCAGTTCCCTCATCTGTCAAATTGGGGATGAATTCTGTGAGCCCCACATTCACTCATTCATTCAATCGTATTTATTGAGCGCTTACTGTGTGCAGAGCACTGGACTAAGCGCTTGGGGAGTACAAGTTGGCAACATATACGGGACGACCTGATCACCTTGTAGCCTCCCCAGCGCTTAGAACAGTGCTTTGCACATAGTAAGCACTTAACGAATAACATTACTATTATTATTGCTGTATTGGACTTTCCCAAGCGCTTAGTACAGTGCTCCGCACACAGTAAGTGCTCAATAAATACGACTGAATGAATACAAGCAAATCAAGTTGGACACAGCCCCTTGTCCCCTTTGGGGCTCTCAGTCTCAATCCCCATTTTCCATATGAGGGAACTGAGGCCCAGAGAAGTGAAGTGACTTGCCCAAAGTCACACAGCACACAAGTGGCGGAGTAGGGAATCAGAACCCGCGTCCTCTGACTCCCAAGCCCGGGCAGCGTGGCTCAGAGGAAAGAGCCCGGGCTTTGGAGTCAGAGGTCCTGGGTTCAAATCCTGACTCCGCCAACTGTCAGCTGGGTGACTTTTGGCATGTCACTTCACTTCTCTGGGCCTCAGTTTCCTCATCTGGAAAATGGGGATGAAAACCGTGAGCCCCCCCGTGGGACAACCTGATCACCTTGTGACCTCCCCAGCGCTTAGAACAGTGCTTTGCACAGAGTAAGCGCTTAACAAACACCATCATTATTATTATTATTATTATTACTACACCGTGCTGCTAACGCCAACTCCCTGATTAACTTTTGTACGTCTTTATTACCCTATTTATTTATTTATTTATTTTACTTGTACATATTTATTCTACTTATTTTATTTTGTTAATATGTTTTGTTTTGTTCTCTGTCTCCCCCTTCTAGACTGTGAGCCCGCTGCTGGGTAGGGACCGTTTCTATCTGTTGGCAAGTTGTACTTCCCAAGCGCTTAGTACAGTGCTCTGCACACAGTAAGCGCTCAATAAATACGATTGAATGAATTAATGAATGAACTCCCCAAACCAACTAGACCTTAGCTCTCCCTGTCTTCTCCCCCTCCTTCCTCTCCCCCTCATCCCCCTCTCCATCCCCCCGACCATACCTCCTTCCCCTCCCCACAGCACCTGTATATCTCTATATATGTTTGTATGGATTTATTACTCTATTTATTTATTCATTTTATTTGTCCATATTTATTCTATTTATTTTATTTTGTTAATATGTTTTGTTTTGTTCTCTGTCTCCCCCTTCTAGACTGTGAGCCCACCGTTGGGTAGGGACCGGCTCTATAGGTTGCCAACTTGTACTTCCCAAGTGCTTAGTCCAGTGCTCTGCACACAGTAAGCGCTCAATAAATATGACTGAATGAATGAATGAACTCCCCAAACCGACTAGACCTTAGCTCTCCCTGTCTTCTCCCCCTCCTTCCTCTCCCCCTCGTCCCCCTCTCCATCCCCCCCATCTTACCTCCTTCCCTTCCCCACAGCACCTGTATATATGTAGATATGTTTGTACAGATTTATTACTCTATTTATTTATTCATTTTATTTGTCCATATTTATTCTAGTTATTTTATTTTGTTAATATGTTATGTTTTGTTCTTGTCTCCCCCTTCTAGACTGTGAGCCTGCTGTCGGGTAGGGACCGTCTCTATATGTTGCCAACATGGACTTCCCAAGCGCTTAGTACAGTGCTCTGCACACAGTAAGCGCTCAATAAATACGATTGAATGAATGAATGAATAAATGAATGAATGAATGAACTCCCCAAACCAACTAGACCTTAGCTCTCCCTGTCTTCTCCCCCTCCTTCCTCTCCCCCTCGTCCCCCTCTCCATCCCCCACATCTTACCTCCTTCCCCTCCCCACAGCACCTGTGTATATGTATAGATGTTTGTATGGATTTATTACTCTATTTATTCATTTTATTTGTCCATATTTATTCTATTTATTTTATTTTGTTAATATGTTTTGTTTTGTTCTCTGTCTCCCCCTTCTAGACTGTGAGCTCTCTGTTGGGTAGGGACCGTCTCCATATGTTGCTGACTTGTACTTCCCAAGCGCTTAGTCCAGTGCTCTGCACACAGTAAGCGCTCAATAAATACGATTGAATGAATGAATAAATGAATGAATGAACAAACTCCCCAAACCGACTAGCCCTTAGCCCTCCCTGTCTTCTCCGCCTCCTCCAGGAGCCTTCCCTGATCAGCCCCCAAATCCGCCACATCCCAACTCTCCCCGCTTTCCCCACCTCCTCCAGGAGGCCTTCCCTGATTAATCCCTGCGCAACCCCAAACCCACCAGACCCCAGCTCTCCCTGCCGACCTCTTAGAATAACAATAAGCAATAATAATGATGGCATTTATTAAGCGCTTACTATGTGCAAAGCACTGTTCTAAGCGCTGGGGAGGTTACAAGGTGAGCAGGTTGTCATTCATTCATTCACTCAATCGCATTTATTGAGCGCTTACTGTGTGCAGAGCACTGGACTAAGCGCTTGGGAAGTCCAAGTTGGCAACATATAGAGACGGTCCCGACACAACAGTGGGCTCACAGTCTAGAAGGCCCACGGAGGGCTCACAGTCTTCATCCCCATTTTACGGATGAGGTCACTGAGGGCCAGAGAATAATACTAATAATAATGGCCTTTATTAATCAATCAATCAATCATATTTATTGAGCGCTTACTGTGTGCAGAGCACTGGACTAAGCGCTTGGGAAGTCCAAGTTGGCAACATATAGAGATGGTCCCTACCCAACAGTGGGCTCACGGTCTAGAAGCACTTACTATGTGCCAAGCACTGTTCTAAGCACTGGGGAAATTACAAGGTGATCAGGTTGTCCCACGGGGGGCTCACAGTCTTCATTCCCATTTTACAGATGAGGTCACTGAGGGCCAGAGAATAATATTAATAATAATGGCATTTATTAATCAATCAATCAATCAATCAATCAATCGTATTTATTGAGCGCTTACTTTGTGCAGAGCACTGTACTAAGCGCTTGGGAAGTCCAAGTTGGCAACATCTAGAGACGGTCCCTACCCAACAGTGGGCTCACAGTCAAGAAGAGTGGGCTCACAGTCTAGAAGCACTTACTATGTGCCAGGCACCGTTCTAAGCGCTGGGGAAATTACAAGGTGAGCAGGTTGTCCCACGGGGGGCTCACAGTCTTCATCCCCATTTTCCAGATGAGGGAACTGAGGCCCAGAGAAGTGAAGTGACTTGCCCAAAGTCACCCAGCTGACAGTTGGCGGAGCCGGGATTTGAACCCAGGACCTCTGACTCCAAAGCCCAGGCTCTTTCCACTGAGGTGATCAGGTTGTCCCATGGGGGGGTCACGGTCTTCATCCCCATTTTACAGATGAGGCAACTGAGGCCCAGAGAATAATAATAATAATAATAATAATAATAATAATAATAATAATGATGATGATATTTGTTAAGCGGTTACTATGTCATCATCATCATCAGTCGTATTTATTGAGCGCTTACTGTGTGCAGAGCACTGGACTAAGCACTTCGGAAGTACAAGCTGGCAACACATAGAGACAGTCCCTACCCAACAGTGGTGCCAAGCACTGTTCTAAGCGATGGGGGAGATACAAGGTGATCAGGTTGTCCCAACATGGGGCTCACAGTCTTCATCCCCATTTTCCAGATGAGGCGACTGAGGCCCAGAAAATAATAATAATAATGATGATGATGGTATTTGTTAAGTGCTTACTATGTGCCAAGCACTCTTCTAAGCGCTGGGGGGAGATACAAGGTGATCAGTTGTCCCACGGGGGGCTCACAGTCTTCATCCCCATTTTCCAGATGAGGCAACTGAGGCCCAGAGAAGTGAAGTGACTTGCCCCAGGTCACACAGCTGACAAGTGGCGGAGCCGGGATGAGAATCAATCAATCAGTCAACCAATAGTATTTATTTGAGCGCTTACTGTGTGCAGCGCACTGGACTAAGCGCTTGGGAAGTCCAAGTTGGCAGCATCTAGAGACGGTCCCTACCCAACAGTGGGCTCACAGTCTAGAAGGGGGGAGAAAGACAAACAAAACCCAAACATATTAACAAAATAAAATACATAGAATAGATATGTACAAGCTAAAATAAATAAATAGAGTAATAAATATGTACAAACATCTATACATCTATACAGGTGCTGTGGGGAAGGGAAGGAGGTAAGACGGTGGGGATGGAGAGGGGGAGAACCCAGGACTTCTGATTCTTGCCACTGAGCCTCATTGCTTCTCCAGCTAATTGAGCGCTACTGTGTGCAGAGCACTGTATTAAACGCTGGGGAGAGGCCAGTACAGCACTGAGCGCTCGGGGAAACTCCAAAAAGCGTAAATATGCTTCTTCATTCATTCAATCGTATTTATGAGTGCTTACTGTGTGCAGAGCTGGTTTGTGGGCCATGGGAACATGTCTGCTAGTTCTGTGGTGGACCGTCTCGTAGATGTTGCCAACTTGTACTTCCCAAGCGCTCTAGTACAGTGCTCTGCACATAGTAAGCGCTCAATAAATAACGATTGATGATGGATGATGATGGTGGTATCCTCTCCCCAGCGTTTAGTACAGTGTTCGGCACATAGTAAGCACCCCATAAGCAGTGATAGTAATAATAATACTGGCATTTGTTCAGCGATTACTACATGCGAAGCACTGTTCTAAGAGCTGGGGGGGATACACGGTGATCAAGTTGTCCCACGGGGGGGCTCACAGTCTTAATCCCCATTTGACAGATGAGGGGACTGAGGCCCAGAGAAGTGAAGGGACTTGCTCAAAGTCACAAAGGTGACAAGTGGCAGAGCCGGGATTCGAACCCACGGCCTAACCTGCCGCTCACCTCCTCACCGGGCCTCGTTCTCGCCCGTCCCGCCGTCGACCCCCGGCCCACGTCCTCCCCCTGGCCCGAAATGCCCCCAATCCCTCCGCACATCCTCCAAACTATCTCTCTTCCTCCCTTCAAAGCCCTACTGAGAGCTCACCTCCTCCAGGAGGCCTTCCCACACTCAGCCCCCTCCTTCCTTTCCCCCTCCCCATCCCCCCCGCCTACCTCCTTCCCCTCCCCACAGCACCTGTATATATGTTTGGACAGATTTATTACTCTATTTATTTTACTTTATATTTATATTTATATAAATATAATATATAAATATATATTTATATATAATATATATAAATAAATATATATTTATATTTATATTTATTTTGTCAATGCTGTGCATTTGGCTCTAATTCTATTTGTTCTGATGACTTGACACCCGTCCACATGCTTTGTTTTGTTGTCCGTCTCCCCCTTCTAGACCATGAGCCTGTCAAGCGCTTAGTACAGTGCTCTGCACACAGTAAGCGCTCAATAAATACGATTGATGGATTGTTGGGTAGGGACCGTCTCTATATGTTGCCAACTTGTACTTCCCAAGCGCTTAGTCCAGTGCTCTGCACACAGTAAGCGCTCAATAAATACGACTGAATGAATGAATGAATGACAAGCTAATCGCCTTATATCCCCCCCAGCGCTTAGAACAGTGCTTGGCACATAGTAAGCACTTAAAACATGCCAACATTATTATTATTATTATTATTCTGTGGCGTGACCTTGGGCAAATCACTTGATTTCTCTGAGCCTCAGTTGCCTCATCTGTAAAATGGGGATGGAGACTGAGATCCCCACGTGGGACAACCTGATCACCTTGTATCTACCCCAGTGCTTAGAACAGTGCTTGGCACATAGTAAGCGCTTAACAGAAACCACCATAGGATCATGGGTACCACACACTTTCCTCCCAGTTGGTTCCTGACTTGGTTCATTCCGCCTATTTCCTCCCAATTAATTTCTAATTTGTTACATTTCACACCTCCTCCCACTTGGTTTCTGATTTGGTGTCTCCCACATACTTCCCAGTGGCTCAGCGGAAAGAGCCCGGGCTTTGGAATCAGAGGTCATGGGTTCAAATTCCGGCTCTGCCGATTGTCAGCTGGGTGACTCCGGGCAAGTCACTTCAACTTCTCTGGCCTCAGTTCCTCATCTGGAAAATGGGGATTAAGACTGTGAGCCCCCGTGGGACAAGCTGATCACCTTGGAACCTCCCCAGCGCGTAGAACGATGCTTTGCACATAGTAAGTGCTTAACAAATACCATCATTATTATTATTATTCCAGCGCTTAGAACAGTGCTTTGCACATAGTAAGCGCTTAATAAATGCCATCATTATTATTATTATTCCCCTAACTGATTTCTGATTTGGTACATTCCACACCTCCTCCCAGCTGGTTTCTGATTTGGTACCTTCACTATTCTATTTATTTTGTTAATGATGTCCATCCAGCTTTACTTCTGTTTATTCTGATGACTTGGCACTGTCCACCTGTTTGGTTTTGTGGTCTGTCTCCCCCTTCTAGACTGTGAGCCATTGCTGGGTAGGGGACCGTCTCTATATGTTACCGACTTGGACTTCCCAAGCGCTTAGTACAGTGCTCTGTACACAGTCAGTGGCTCAATAAATACGGTTTGAATGAATGAACTGATTGCTTCCCCCCAGTTAGTATCTGATTTGGTACCTTCCACATACTTTTCCCCCCTACTGGTTTCTGAACTTGGTACCCTTCCCACACACTTCCTCCAATTAGTTTCTAATTTGGTACCTTCCACATGCTTCCCCCCATTCGTTTCTAATTTGGTACCTTTCCCACATACTCTTCCCCCCCCCCCCCCCCCCCCCCCCCCCGGGTTTCTAATTTGGTACATTCATCTGTAAAATGGGGATTGACAGTAAGCCCCCCGTGGGACAACCTGATCATCTTGTACCCTCCCAACGCTTAGAACAGTGCTTTGCACATGATAAGCGCTTAATAAATGTCATTATTGTTATTATTATTACATTCCACATACTTCCCCCCCAGTTGGTGGCTGACTTGGTACATTCCACATACCTCACCCCAATCGGTTTCTAATTTGGTACCTTCCACATACTTCCCCCCCAGTTGGTTTCTAATTTGGGACATTCCACATACTTCCCCCCAATTAATTTCTGATTTGGTACATTCCACATACTCCCCCCCCCCCCCAATTGGTTTCTGACTTGGTAAACTCCACATACTTCCTCCCAGTTAGTTTCTAATTTGGTACCTTCCACACCTCCACACAATTGGTTTCTAATTTGGTACCCTTCCATATACTTCCCCCCCATTCCTTCTAATTTAGGTACCTTCCACATAATTCCCCCCAATTGGTTTCCTAATTTGGTACATTCCCACATACTTTCCCCCCCTAATTGGTTTCTGACTTGGTACACTCCACATACCTTCCTCCCAACTTAGTTTCTAATTTGGTTACCTCCAACACCTCCCTCCCAATTGGGTTTCTAATTTGGTACATTCCACATACTTTCCCCCCTAATTGGTTTCTGACTTGGTACACTCC